>NC_053488.1:24374784-24433425 GCF_015227805.2 Hirundo rustica | reverse complement strand
CCATGGAACACTCAGAGACCTTCCTCTGTTCTTACAGATAGTTCAAGCAAATTTACTACATATTTATTCAAAAATATGTACACCTGTATTTAATTACTGATACTAAAAATATACGCTTAGAAATAATCTCATCCAACAAAGACAGACTCAGAAAATATGAATACCAAAGGAGTTTTTAAATATTTATGTAGCAAACCATCACCTTCCACTTGTTCTTTATGGCCATCCCCATAATCAGTAAATCAGTATTCCATAAGAACTAGGGCAGTCTTAGGATATAACTTTTCTGGTCTTCTGGAGAAGAATGAAAATATATGAAGTTGCACATAAATTGAATGCCATTAAGAGCTAGAAGCATTCTAGACATTTGTACAAATTTCAGTTGTAAGCAATTAAAGCTAGAAAACAGAACTCGGACACAAATACAATTGTGATTCAGGGGTAACTCAGCATACAGCTTAAATATGTGCATATCCATGCTCCTAAAATACTTACTTATCCTCTAATATATTGTTTATATATATTTACTACAGAAATTAAAATACTGCTGTTCTGGTTCAACACTTCCAAGACCAGGCAGAGACATATGTGAAATTATCAAATATTTCATAAGAAAAAAAAATTCTTTTAATCCTACCCAAATCAGGATATTTACAAGACTTGCAGTAACTTTAAATAGCAGATCAAAATGATTTGGGCAAACTTCAAGCACAATCAGTGTCACTGAAGTTGAAATCTTGGGTGAACCTTGTCTGACACAAGACAAAAGTGAAGAGTTTCACTGTTCTTAGTTACCAGAATCAAACCAGATCAACCAGGTTTTGTGCTGAGCTTATGATTTTGGTAGTTTTTTTTGCTGGTGGTGGTGGTTTTGTTTTGTTGTTACTGTTTGTTTGTTTGTTTGTTTGTTTGTTTGTTAGAATTTGGGCTTTTTTGTTTTGTTTGGGGGTTTTGGATTTGTTTGTGTTTTTGGTTTTGTGGGGTTTGGGGTTTTTATTTTTATTTTTATTTTTATTTTTATTTTTATTTTTGTTTGATTGGTTGATTGACCTTTTTTTGTTTGTTTGTTTTAATCTGTTCGTTGAAATGTGTTCTATGAACAAAAATATATGTCTCCTGTCTATATGTTTCCTGTCTATATTTTTATTGGTCTACTTTACCCATTGACAAGTCCCTATATCATGAGCCAAGGTGTAATGTAATATGCTTTCAAAAAGGAAGAAAATCTTAGTTCTCACCTCACTTCGCTTTCTGCCTTTCCCAAAACAGGTTACCATAGACCTAAGCCACCACAAATCACAAAGCAATTTTTTTTTTTTTTTTTTAAATCTAGACAAAATCTCTATGTATGTTTTTGTACTTATGAGTCTTTAAGTATAAATTAAATATGTTTCTAATACATGGAGTGCATACATATATTTAGCTGTATATTTGATGTATATTTATGCATGTTATACAGAGAGTCTATGGATATAAAATAAATTTATACACACTACATCTGTGTCTGTGTGTGTGTTCATACTTATATTTTAATAGGACAAACTTTAAAGAGAGGTAAGGGGATGAGGAATGGAACAGAAGCAAGAGCACACAAATGTTTAGAAAAGTTTTGGGATGAGAGAAGCTCAGCTAAAATGTTTTTGCGACCTTATCTCTGTCGGGTGCAAATGATGCTCTCTGTAATATACAGATAGATGTATAACCTTGTTAACTGCCTCATCCTGTGGTGTCATCATTACTTTAATTAATGAATTACCATATCAGACTGCAATGACTATAAAGTTTTAGGGAATAAGCAACCGTTACCTATGACAATATGGGTTGGTGGACACCAATGACTTATATTTCATATTGGACGGGTTAGGAATGATGACACCGGCAATGTCCTTCACTTAAAGAGGAAAAAGGAATCAACTTAGAACTTTCCCAAATGAAAAACTTTGCCCTTTTGCTGCCTTTCCTAATAGAAAACAAGTTAAAATGTACCATTGGGCAGGTTAATTGACTTACAAGTATGTCTTTTTAATAAGTGTCATAAAGTATGTCATGCAGCCGAAACTTGCTTCCAGTGCATTTTTTAAACTGTTGTCAACCAGATTAAAGTTTATTGTTCACATGTAAGTTTCCGTTTTCAAGCAGTAATGAAAGACATTAAATTGATTTGCCATGCGTAGATATGAGGAGGGTTATGTCCTCTGCTCTTAGTCAATGTGCCTTTCCCAGATGCTTTCCTTCTCTGCTGTTTGTCTAAGCCATGAATGATCATGAAGTATTTTCCCTTCCCCACGGCCTGAGATACAACTCATCATTTCTTTGGTATGCCTTAAATTAAAGGTTAGTGTATGTAGGGACATGATTCACCGCAGCTTGACTTCAATTTTGCCTTTTTATAAGTCTTTGAAGTTTTTGATGGAGAAGTGATTGAAGAAACCCTACAGTGAATCAGACTTTAATAGTGCTCTGTTCAGGGTATGGAGTGTCTTTCTTTGTTGCCAGCACCTGCATGGTAAAGCCCTGTTACCGAAATTAGTGCCTGACATAACTCAAGACTGTAAAAATCCCACAATCTTCCCAACATTTAGCTTAAAACACAGTCTGTCAGTTGAGATTGTGCCTCATCTTCACAGTAGGAAAGAAAAACTTAAAATAACTAAAAAGAGGATTTGCCAGTAAAGAAAAAATATTTTTAAGGAAAAGGACTTGTTATCAACAGTAAGGGAGAAGTAAATTGCAAAACGTGACAGACATGAGGAAAATTACTGGAGCAGGATACACTTAATATTGCTCTGGTAAGAACTAGAATTACATTTAGTAGTACACTAAATGTCCTACTAAAAGTAGGACTTTTTCTTTATAAATGATGCATCTCACATTAAAAAAAAAAAAATCATATATGAAAAACATGCAAGCAAAGAAACAAACAACAAAAACATGACAACATCTTTCCAGGTCTATGTCTGTTTTAGAAAGTAACAAGCTCTGCCAGTCAAAAATCTCTGTGTCAGGGTACTAAAAAGTTTTTAACCTTTTAAAATATTATTATTATTTTTGAGCATTTCTCTTTTTTCAACACAGCAGATTTTCTTTTTTCTCTTTTTAGTACTTCCATCTCCCAGAAACTCAAAAAATGGTCAGTTTCTTAGGCGCAGAAAATAACAAAATTCAAGTGAGTAATTTATTAAACTATTATAAACTTTCATTCCAATGACTCGATTAGAAACTCCTGTGCTAAATAATTATATTTCAGTTATACAGGTACCTTTTAGGCTGATAGCCAGAGAGACATCAGGGTGTTGGTTTTGGTGGTTTTTTGTTTGTTTGTTTGTTTGCTTGCTTGTTTTTGGTGGTTTTTTAGGGTTTTTTGTTTGTTTTTGTTTTTGTTTTGTGTGTGTGTGTGTTTTGTTTGTTTGTTTGTTTTGGGTTTTTTATGTATATTTCTACAAGCTCTTTATTGTAAATTCATGAAAGCTGTATCCTAAGAATTCTAAAATGGATCCTGTATCTCAAAGTTGACAGTAATCTGGTTTTAAGGCTGTGGGGATAGATCTCACAGTGCAAATGGATGGAATGGCACTTGTCATGACATCATGGGATAAAGATGTTTTATCCTAGAGGTTTCCTTTTCTTTTGACTATTGGAAGTCAACTCTATTATTGAAAAATTATATAAATTAACGTATTTTCTCTACCTGTCAAGGAAAGAACAAGGTCTTGAGTAAACTGCAGCATATTGAGCAGAATGATTTCACTGTTACTACCCATAACTACAGAAATACAAAATCCTGCCCTAACCCACAGTGAAATTCTTTGCTTTGACTTCCGTGGGTCTTTGCCCAATTCCAGCCTTAGCAATGAAACAAAGTCCTGTGGCAATTTTGTCTCAAACCAAATTCTTCTGAGTCTTTCCCTTCCCTCCGTTCCCTTCAGACCAGTTTGGTGCTGATTGAAAATTATTTAGTACAAATATTCTCTTTTCATCAAATTTTTGTGGGTTTTTTGTGTTTGTTTGTTTTGTTTTGTTTTGTTTTGTGTGTGTGTCGGGGGGGGGGGGGTTCCCCTCTGTGTGTGTGTGTGTGTGTGTGTGTATATATATATATATATATATATATAAACTCTGCTGACCTATGCTGATCCATTGACATTCCCACAGCAACCCACTCACTCCAGAAACCACCAGACACATGCACTTACTTGGCTTCCACTTTCCAAATTAAAGACACCATGATCTGGTCACAGTAAACAAAGTTAATTAAAACCAACATGAATAATTTAATCACTCAGTGATGATTGGCTAGGCAGACAAGATGAAGCTTCTGCCCCCAAACTATTAAAGGCTTTTATAGAATCATAAAAAGAGCAATAATTCAAATTTTTTTTCTTTTTTCTTTTTTCTTTTTTCTTTTTTCTTTTTTCTTTTTTCTTTTTTCTTTTTTTCTTTTTTCCTTTTCTGCTTTTAAGGGAACTAAATATAATGCTTATTAATTGCTGGGTACATCTGAGGTGTGCATTGGGATGAAATAGAAAGCATGCTCAGCAGCAGTATGCCAAATGCATGTTTTTCCCTTTTGCTGACTGGCAAATTAATAAAATAACCTCTACTAATCCCCCCCCCCCCTTTTCTTTTGAACTGATTTGTTAAATTATGGTACATTGCTAGAAAACAAACTAACAAGTGACATAAAAACAAACATTAGGGGAAAAAAAAGCGCACAAAACTTTTTAAGAGAGAAGTCTATATTTTCCTTGGTTTTTCTTCCTGTAACAAAGTGCCATGTTTATTATTGGAAACAGAGGTTGAAATAATAGGAAGATACCAGGGAATGAAAATATGAATACTCTATCATACTCTACTGCTGACTCACTCCCTAGAAGTTGCTCTTTCTGCTCTTAACATTTGCCTCATTCTCTTGACCATTAAATTAAGGTTAATGTTATTTACTAACCTCAGTATGGCAACACAGTTCATTAATGAGACACAGTTCTGCCTCAAGAATAGTCACGTAACTCTGAATATTTCACTTTGATTTCATCAGTAATTGTATAGACTTTGCATTTCTTATTGGAAACAAGAAAGAGAAAGAAGCTTGCTGATGAAGGAAGCAGAAAATGTTGGCATGGGCAATGGGTGAAGATGTTCTTCTTATCATACTTTTAAATAAAAAATTAAGTAACAAAAACAATGAAACAAAACAAAACAAAAAAAAAAGAGAAAAAGAAAATAGAAAAAAAGAAATAAGAAATAGGAAAAAAAAAAGGAAAAAAAAAAAAAGAAAAAAGAAAAAAGAAAGGAAACCTAAGGTTCTATAGCACCTTAGTGTTTGGAATATATCTTCTTTGTAACCTGCAATTCCTTCCACTATGCAATTTTGCCGGCATGGGTTTGTGATCTCCCTCTATGACATGGTGGCCTGCTTAGTGGATGAAGGAAAGGCTGTGGATGTAGACTCTACTCGGACATCAGTAAAGCCTTTGACACATTCTCCTGGAGAAACTGGCTGCAAATGGATGGGATGAGTGCAATCTGGAATTACATCCAGCTGGTGTCTGGTTACCAGTGGTGCTCCCTGGGGAACTATGTTTCTGTGTTTATGTATAGCCTAAGAATTGGACAAATTACTGTGTTTTCTGCACCTGAATTGAGGAATGGTTTTTAACTCCACAAGTAATGAACATAATAGATCTGTCCTACTTTGAGTTGTTGTCAATGACTGTCTCTATTCACTCTTCTTGCACCTCACTGAGAAACTGTTGCTCTACTCACAGCTTAATCATTCATTTCAGTGGACAAACGCACCACAGGAGGGGTCTGGCTGGATAAATTGGGCCAGTGACTATCATTGCGGATGCAGATATTTCTATCTGAAACTATCACTCTGAAAATATCACAGATTATTTTTTTCTTTAATTGTAAAATTCTTACTAAGCTTGTGTTTTTCTTCCCCAATCAGAAGGTTTTAAAATCAATATAAAAATAGAGAATATTTAATTCACAGATTTATTGCCTTTTAAAAAAAATATTATTATTTTACTCTGTAGGTGTCCTTGGTTTTCAATTCATTATGAATTTATCAAGATTTTTATTAGACTGGGTTTCTTTTTATCTTTTTTTTTTTTTTTTTTTTTTTTGCATTTGTTAGAATATTACATTTTAATATATATTAAAAAAAAAAAAAAAAAAAATCCTTGAATGGAAGCGAAACCTGCCTTAAACTGATAGGATACTCAGAGGAATTTCATAGACCAAGGACCAGATGGGTCTTAGGTGCTAGCTGCCTGCTGATAATTTGAGTCTAAATTCCTAGGTTATGAATGTTCAACCTACCTGATATATAATTTTAATAGGACTTGATGTAATCATTGAAAAGCTACTGAAAGACTGCCACCAACTCCAGCAGACTTTGAATAAGGTACTGGAATAAGGAGCAGAATGTTTTGTGGTGCTGGTACATTATATAAAATTTAATTAATTTTCAAGTTTACAAAGATTACCCATTTCCCAATTGACTATTGTGTAAATATCTTAAAACCCTGTGGGGCTGAGATGTCTTGGCCTGTTTCATGTTCAGTGTTCATTTTCACTCCAATTATTTTTTTCTTGCTTTATCTACACATATAATCTGCCCATTCCTCCCACTTAACATATCCTTTGAACTTTTCAAATGCCTTCTGCTCCTCCTTATTATCTTTGCTTTACCACATCCTTGTCTCTTGTCCTATTTTTGATACTTTTTTCTGGGATGGATATAGCTGGTATCCATACTCTGTATCTGCCAATTAGATACAGAACTTTTTTTTTTTTTTCTTTTTTTTTTTTTTTTTCTTCTTCATAATGGTCAATTTTCTGCACTTCTGTTGATATCATTTCACTTCCTAAAAAATTATTCCATATATTACATCCAAACCAGTCTCAATAAGAAAAAAAAAAAAGGGGGGGGGGGGGGGGGGGGGGGAGAGGGAGCAGTGATGAGGGAGAGAAATTCTGAGATTCTATTTTCACATACCCAGAGGAATAATTCATATCTGAATATATTATGATCACTAAAGTAGACCTTAGTTGTTCAATAAATTCTGTTGCATGTATTATGCCCTGGCTTATTATTAGAGACCAAGTCCAGAACAATTTCTGACTGCACTTGCTGCTAGGTACAGCTGATGAAGGACTGGATGACCACAGTTTCTCCCTGACCCTCCAAGTATGGCCCAATCATTAGCAAAAGACATGAGACTTATCTTTAATGAATGTTCAGCTCTGGGAATAGGAAGCTGGAGATGGAGAAGGAAAATGAACAGGCATATGTAATGTAATGACTGATGCTTTACTTTTTCTGCATCCTTTTCGGAAACCTAAATGTTATCAATGACTTACATAATCCATTACCAACATATATTCTTATTTGAGTTTTCTCCATAGTGGAAGGCAAGCTGCTTATATCATTTATCTCCTCAGGCATAGTATCTTCCCTCTCTTATTACTTTAATCAATCATTGTTAGCTTATGTATAGCACATATCATTGCTACTGTTCTGTGGTGTGTCAGTCATTCATGCCAAAGAGAACAGCTAGCAGCCCCGAAGGACCTCTATAAATGGAAATTCTCCTTTGCAAGCTGTTAAGCTTAAATGAGAGCATGAAAGCCCTTGCATGAGCATCATAACCTTCCACAGTGAAGGCTTTGATAACAGTGATGTCAGCACTTCCCAAACCAACACATCTCCAGGCAATGTGATGATCCTGTTCATTGCTCTGTGCCGCTACCATAAAAAATCATCAGAGAGCCAAGCTGAGGTCCAAACTCATGGCAAGACTCAGCTGCTTCTGATTTCACTTTAAATGGTTGCCCAAGGCACTTGATTTAACAGTTTATTAGATATTAATTTAGCATTCAGTAGCCCTTTTTTTGTCAGACTGATGCAGGTTTTCTTCCATATGTGCCTTGCTAATAACATGGCAGGCTCTGACTCTATGTTCAGAGCTGTGTAAGGTGCAGGGAGGAAAAAATCCACTGTGTCTCTGTGTTGATGAGTCTGTCAGGCTGAGGAACAAAAAGGAAATGGAGGCACGGAGCCAGGACTGTCTCAAGGTGAAATCCTAACCCATTGAGGACTCATAAAATCTCTGATGCACACAGTTACACTTGGAATACAAGGCATGGCAAAGAAAGAGAAGTGGTTGCTTACCAGTACATTCCCACTACAAGGAACTGTTGTTTATGTCCAGTTGGATCTGTGAAGCCACATTTCAGGCGCTAGTTAAACATTATGTTAATGACAAATCTCCGCTGTAACACTACTGAAACAAGTGTTCTCTGATCCTCACCTTGTGGCTCATGTTTGCCCATTTGCTCTTGTGCTTCTTATATGGAGAAAAAATAAAAACCAAAAAAAAAAAAAAAACAAACCCAAAAACAAAACAAACAAAAAAAAAACCCAAAAAAACCCAACCACCCACACACAAAAACCCCCTGGACTTTATCAGATTAATTTTGCGCCTTAGAATATGCTGTTCCAGAGTGCCAGTTCTGGGCTCTGATTCCAATGGCAGCATGGAAGTAGAGCATATTTCACCATCTGAGAATCTGTTTCAGTATTCTTATTAAACCCTCTTTGGCAGACTGGCACTGTTACGTCAAATGCTGAACAACAGGGAGGATGTAAATATCTATTTACACTGTCTCCCACCTCAAAATAATCTTTATATTTATTATGCTGATTCTTCCTAGTTGGTCAGTTATGTGATTCAGCAGCACTGATGTTCCACATTTCCACCTGTTTGCATTTACTCTATGACTGCCAAGGGAGCAATGGGGGAAATAATGCTCTTTTGAGCCATTCTGTTCACTATGTGTCAAAAAGTAATTTGAACCAAAGAGTCACTAACTTAATTGATGGTGATGGCTCCATCCAAAAAATAACCAAGGAATTGATGCTGTGCAAATTGCACATATATTGCTCTTGAATTTGTGAGCATATTCTTGTTTGCCTTGACAGCATGTAAATTACCTTTTGGACAGCTTAACGCATTACTTAAGATGTGCCTGTGTGTGAATTTTTTTAGCTGCTTATAGGGGTAATAACAGCCTTCTTGTGAAACTGAAACTCACATTCATCTTCCTGGGTTTTTTGGTTTTTTTTGTTTGTTTGTTTGTTTGTTTTTTTGTTTTTTGGGGTTTTTTTTTTGGGGGGTGGTTTAGGGGGAGTGTTTTTAGCGATGTTTTGGTTAGTTAGTTGGTTGGTTGGTTGGTTTGTGGTTTGGTATTTTTGTGTGTGTGGGGGGGGTTTGTTTGTTTTGTTTTTGTGTGTGTGTGTGTGTGTTTGTGTTTTTGTTTGTTTGTTTGTTTTGTTTGTTTTTGTTTTTGTTAAGTCATGGAACATAACAATTACTGCTTAACATCTCAAATTTTAAACCCTGTGCTTTTTCAGCAATGCAGCATGCCAAAGAACATAAGGCAACCCTCAGCAGAGCAAAGCTGTGGTTAAATAGAAAAGATCCAGGAAAGTACCTGGGAAGGACACACAGTTTCAGAGACTTATCTAATATATCAGCCCATTAATTTGTCTCAAATAATTTTAAACTCTTGTATGGCTCTGAAGTCAAACTGTAGTTGCTTAAAGTTTCTGATATAGTTGGTAGAAAGCGACACACAGCATTCAAAAGGGATTCACTGCAGTTTCTGATGATTTTGGAATCAGACAATAATAAAAAGGTTTGGGTTGGAAGGGGCCTCAAAGTTCCTCTAGTTCCAACCTCCCACCATGCATGGGGACACCACCCACTAGGGCAGGATGCTCAGGGCTTCATTCAACTTGTCCTTGACCACTCCAGGCATAGGAAATCAAGGAACCAAGTTCCTGGTCTTTGGTGCGCACCTAAAAGGGTCTATTTAACCCTGCTCTGAGATGGGTTCACTATTCACAACGTATCTGTCTAATATTAACTCCAGAAGGCAATGACTGAAATTAATATGCATCATTTCAGGGACTTTTCAAATATCTAGTCATGGTATTTGTTGTTGAAGCCTATACATGTAACCAGAATGGACCAAAGAAGGGCAAGGAAACAGTGCTAAAAGATGAACATGATGTACCAAAGTCACAAGTTAAAGTTTTTGACAGATGGGTTTATACAACTATTTCTGGATATGCACATATGTGAACCACAACGGTTTTCTTAGATGAGGAAATTATTTGAGAACTTTTTTGTGGACATTTTTAGTTCAATTTAGAAAATAGAAACATCAGTACTGGGAATCAAGTAGTAAAAATTCAATATATTATTTTTTAAAAAAATTTGCATCTATCTACAAATGTTAGCAAATTATGCTTTTCATATAGATTCATTAAGTAAATAGTCCTAGGGAGCTAAAATCTGTAGTAGCTGCAAATACAATACACATCTCAGAAGACTAATATGATACTAACCAACCTAGAAAAAGTATGAGTTAAATCACACTACACTGAATTATTCCTCAAGTTTCAACCAGATCTATACTATTTGACTTCATTGTTCATGCTGTTAGGGTAACAGAAATATTACCCAATTTACAGATAATTTGGCAAAGAATCATGCTTAACTTTTGGCCCATTCCACAAAGGAACTAAATTAACCAGTGGACCTGAGACTAAAAAAGTGGGGTATGAACCTGAGAGCAGCTTCTTTTTTCTTCAGGTAGTGACTCAAGTGACAAGTCATGTTTTCTCCATAAAAAGAAACCACTAGGAAATTACAGTGTTTATATTGGTCCTGGACTGTGAAAATTGAATGGGAAAAGAAGTTCCATCTTCCAGAATCAAAAAACTTATACCAACAGCACAGTCCTGGGGAGAAATTCCACTCCAAAAACTAATTCCTAAATGTCTTGCTACACATAAAAAAAATCTGATTCTACAGAAAGTTCCTCCCTCACAATTATCTGAAATATCATAATCTTATAAAATTGAATACAAAAAAGGCATGTATCATGATGTTTGGGGTTTTTTTCCCCCCAAGGGCCAAATATATGGGTTTTGTACATGAAGAACCTTCAGTCTAATGCTACTTGAGATGTCTGCAAAAAGACCTTACAGAATTTCTAAGAACAGGTTTTTGAAAAGTTGCACCAACACTGGTTGGTTAAAAGAAGTTAATAAATGTCTTTCTTTCCACAGTTTCTGATTTTTTTTTTTCTTGTCCTTCTCTCATTCAATGAGTTTCTTTGCATCCATGTGTCATATCAGCTTGAACCCTGCATTGATAATGGGTTCATGCACAGAATAATGTTCTGTGCACATAAATAAGCACAGAAACATTCATATACATTGCTCAGATTCTTTTGTTATTCAATTTTTCATTTTTATTTCTGCTGTGGGTGAACTATAAAGTTCTGCTCAAACTAATCAACACAAAATTGCATATAAAAAAAATCTTCCTTTCCTTTCTCAATACTCTCATAATATTCTATGTATATGAATCACCCTTGGCAAAGGAAGAAAAAAAAAAAAAAAAATTAGCAGCTTTTGACGCCTGAAAGCAAATACTTATTGGCTTACCAACAGCAACAACAAAATATATATAATCAATTATAAACATCCCTTCTTCCCTGGGAACAAAAGAAAAGGAAAAAAAAAAAAAAAAAAACAAAAAAACCCCAAACCAAAACAAAACAAAAAAAGGAAAAAAAATCATGATGTATAATTTTGGGGATTAATGTATCTGATAGGGTATTTTGAGTTCCTACAATGCTCCATCTGCTGACAAACCTCCTCTAGAAATGGCCATGATTCAATATATTTTAACCTTCTAGAGGCAGCTGAGGAACATTAAGATGCCATTAATGTTCATTTTACATGTCTGAGCTCTTCTTCTGGTTGGGTTTCCTTTGTAAAATGTGACTGTAGGGTTATTTCCTTCCAGATGTCACAGTGCATATCTGTATTTGCTTATGGTATTTAATAATATCTTCTGTCAGAGCAGAACAGTCTTAGAAGGCAACATATTTTTTCTCAGGCAAAACTTGTTGCTGGTATATGAATATGCAGCATTTTAATGCAGCAAAATTACAAGGAAAATAAAGGGGAAAAGTTCACTCGAAGAGAATGAAAGCAAGCAGCACCGACATTGTTAGGTTTTTAAAATAAGGTTTAATAAGATTGATTTGGGTCTTGATACAACATAAATTGAACTATTTACATGTTTAAATTAAGCATGCGTTTAAATTGAGAACAAGCGTTTTTCTACCTGGGGATTTAGTGAAGATGCATTATAAGAAATGCCCTGGAAACCATGAAATGCAGTAGGCAAGTGCTCTGAATGAAGATGGGTTGCTTCTTACTCTCTTTCTGATTCTTCTGCAGGTCTTCAGCCTCTCTGATCTGCTTTCCCACGTGTGCTTGCACACTGCACTCGCAGGTTAGGCATACCTTATGAACATGAGAGCCTTGCCTTTTGCTCTCCTGTGAGCAGGAGACAAGAAGCACTAGAGGCAATGCTAGAATATGTTTTCTTGCCAGTGGAAACATTAGTGGCAGTGACTTCTGACAGCCATATGTAATTTGTCAGAGGATTTCCAAGGTACCATGTTGTCTTTGACCACAGAGGAAAAAGCTGAAAGATCAAAATCAGTAATTTTCTTTTTTTTTTCCCCCTTTCTGTAATGGTGGTTTCAGGATTGGAAGCTGATGGGACTGATGTTGTCACAGACTGGAGCAATCAATGTTTCCCTTTTGCTGCACTTTTGAGTTCCTGAGGTTCACATTTAAAGGAAATCCAAAGCTGGTTTCTGCACCCTCATAGCTTACAAATGTCTTTAACGGAAGCATAAGGTACTACAATACCCACAGCCCAGTCCTGAGACTTGTCAATGTGTGACACCCCACTAAAGTCAAGAGGAATCTTATCATGGACTTGTCTGAACTCTCATCAGCAAAACAGACTCAGTAGTGAAAGTAAAGTATGAGCAAAATGCTCTTTCTTGACTGAAAGTAAATTCTCTAGATCTGCCATTGATTCTCCTGGCAGTCTTGGAAAAGAAATATGCCTCACCTTGATGATTTGTAAACCACAGATATCTTTGCATACCCGGTTTTGAAAAGGAATTTGACAGCCATGTAATGAAAACTGGAGAGCAACCTTAGAGCTCTAGACATAAAGGAGAATCTAGTTTTGTCAGATGTGTCCATATGACATGGAGGACTAATCCTGATTTTATTTCACAGGAGGCATTACACAGAAGCCGATCTGCACAGCTTCAGGCAAGTCATGGTGCTCCAGACTGCATTCATTTAGATTCCCTGTGCCATTCTGATGCAAGCTGAGAAGGATGCACCCAGAAAAAAAAAAAAAAAAGGAAAAAAAAAAATCTTCTCCTTCTTAATGATGCCAAATGTGAATGGTGCAATAAAATACATGTGTAGCCACATTAGCTTCTTTCCAAAATGAGGTGCACAGAATTCGAGAAGTGCCCATCACGCAGTATGAATATGCAAGTAGTCATTACAAGAACCATGCTCCCAAATGTGGCAGCAAAGCTTTGGAGGTCTGACGAAGATGATTTCATGCCATCTGCCACCTGCTTCTGAAGGATAATGGCTGGCTGGTGTGTATGAGGCTTGTTCTAAATGTTATCATACTGTCTTCTTTCTTAAATTATGTGGCTAAAATGAGCCTGTCTTTGTTTTATTTCAATTGACACCAGATGCAGGGACTTGGATTCGTGTTTTCTGTTTTGCAAACACAGGCTTGGCAAAGAGGAAGAAGGAATCCTAGTCAAAGCATCTCTGATAACAGAAGAAACCCTTCTGATAAGCTTACAGTTAAATTTCATCTGTAAGGAATAGAAACAATAAAACAGCAGAGGATTCAACATTTCTCTGACTGTCTTTAAAGGAACAAAGAATTATGTTGTTTCAGGTATTTTTCTAATTCTTTTAATGCTAATAATATTGATCATCATTATAAAAATCCTGACTTAAAATACATTCTCTGTATTGATCTGGCACACTTAAAATGCTTACAAATAGTTATATAAGAAATGTCTAGTAGTTACAACAATCAACAGATCTGAAGTTTTTAATCTCAGCCTTTTAATTCTCTTTTGCATTCCCCTAATCCACTGTTTGTTTGTTTTTTGTTTGTTTGTTTGTTTGTTAGTTTTTTGTTTTTTTTTTTTTTTTTAATTTAACCAATAATCATAGTAAAGCACAAGGAATTTGGTAATATTTGGCTTGCCACGGAAATCTAAAAGAGAAATTCAGTCCTCAGGAAGGTAAGAATAGGTGCCCATCCTTTAAAAATGTTGACATGGACTACTCTTTTCCAGATGTCACAATTTTAAATCAACATTAGCCTTGTCATTATTATCTAATCTTGGAGTAACTCCTATAGAAAAGAAATAAAGAGTAATCTTCTAGTTTAATTGTGTCCTATTTGGGACAAAGGCAATATTTTGTATATGAGCCCCTCTGATGTTGTCTTTACTGCCTGTAAGCCTGAAATAAGGTAATAATACCGTGTTGAGATTTCCCGACCCCCCCTCCCCCTTCAATATATCTAGAAGATGAACCTGGAATACTTTGTTCTTTTAAACAGCCTAAATAAGACTAAAAAAAATGCAGTATAAAAGGCTTTAGCACACCACAATGCCACAATGTAAGAGGATTGTACACAGAATGGAACTTTGTTTCTTTTTGCTTTAAGGTAATAAAAGAAGCCCAACATGTCATGCTTTGCAGGCAGAGGACATGGCCTATTCATATCACAAATGTAATATTGCCCCTTCTAAATACACTTGGCAAGAATAGCCACCTTTCTTCTACCCTCACTCTCTGACAGCAGGCACAGGATGAGGGCAAGCCAAGGTGACCCAGTGCCCTCAGAAACAGAGATGTCTTGTGGGGTCCTGTGACAAGAAGGGGAGATAAGGAACCAAGAAAGAATGAATCAGACCTAGGGTTTATCCACACATCCCATCAGGATGAAGAGGAGATGGAGGAAATTCACAGCATGTATCTGAGGGATGACTCCAGGAGATGTGGTCTGAAGTCCACTCAGGAGACAGGACTGGAGAACAGGATCTTGGGGTGTCCTTGGGACAGGGACTTGTGTCCAAGACTGAGGTGGAAAGGGACTCCTCCACCATGGCATTGGGCAGATGCGGGACTTCGGTGATGGGCAGGGTCATTCAGGAGGACTAATGTCATATGTGCTCCTCAGAAAATCAAGCTGTGGTCCAAAGGTTGCTTCAGCTACAGCCAAGTGACAGTGGCAGTGCCACTGTGTGCTCTCCACAGTCTTCCCTTTGTTACCCATGGAAGTGACCATGTCTCCCCATTTCCAGACTTAATCCTCCCTCTGAGGATTCACATCCTAGAATGCCTAGCCCATAGACAGACTACATCATTCATTGACTGATTTCCTTTGCTACCTCAAACACCTGTTTCCTTTGTCTTTCCTCTCCTTAAAAAGCAACACAAAAGACTGAGTTGAGGTACTTGATATAAGTTAAATTCACCTTAAAATCAGTGGAGGGCATTAAAGGGCATTGCACGGATGTCAGTCACAGATTGTGTTGTACTACATATTAATATGAGAGGTGGGAAGTATCATGAGAGGAGGAAAGAAAAAAATAGGGCTATTTGTCCTTCATATATTTTTTCCCCTGAAGGAACTTTAAAAAGCAAGTAAAGAACTGCAGAAAATATCTGTATAATACTGTTATATGCACTGTATACAGAGCTTAAACATTAATGTAGCAGACTTCATGGACTCCAATAAAGAGGAAATTACCCTATATTTCAGCACTGTGTTCACAGAGTTCCTCCTCATGTTTACAATCAGTGGGTAGCTATTGAACTCACAAAGCTTTTTTTCTCCTCTGCCTATCAGTCTTTCACAGCGAGGCATATTACCATGAGATGTGCAAGCGAATTTAAAATAAGCAGCATTTCTCTTAAATGCTTGTAACTTTCTGGTTCCTCATCCCCTACCAAACACATTGTGTTCAGCTTGTATATACACATTTTTCCATGCACCTGTTTTTGGTATTATTTTTATTATTTTTGCTTTCAAGGTTAGGTTTTGTTGTTTGTTTGTTTGGGTTTTTTTTTTTTGTTGTTTTCTGTTTTTCCAGATTGGCTTTAACTATAGACAGAGATTATCCAGATGCATACAAATGAGCTTCTCCATAAGTTCAAAGTCACCTGTAAATAAGGGAGAGGTGGTGTTTTCCCCTCAGCTGGTAGTAAAGCCTTACAAATCTTGCAATCTCAAGGTAGATCCCTGGCCTAAACATCAAGTAAAAGTCCCACTTTTCAGGTGAATAGAAGTTCATTTTCTCATCCTCCCAAAACTAAAATTGTAAAGGAAACCTTCAGCTTTCCTCTGGAATAGAAGGCAGCAAAGATATTAAATGTGTATATTTTGAGCTACATAACTATATATATAAAATAAATAAATATACATAAATACAAGCATATATATTTCTCTTTTTGCTACTTCTGCTGCAATAGAAAAACCACCTAGATATTAATAAGGTGACAGGCTTAAGTACCAGCAAAGTCTAAAATAATACCATATAATAAGTCAGTCAAAAGTTGTGTAGAAAAAGGAAAGAGAAGGGAAAAGGTGGCCTCTAAACACAGGCACAGAGAGAGGCAGAACTTCTTATCAGTGAATTTTGACTGAAGATAAACCAAAGAAAAGCCAAAACCAATACCCAACCTTGGAGCACAATTATTTTTACTTCTCTGTGGAGGAAAATTACCATTTTCTGGAATGGCATTTGAAAAGTGTCCCACAGACACAACCTCACTAGATACATCACATAAACCAGAGGAGATTTATGTGAAGACAAACCTTCAGTTATGGTTTGCTTTAAAGCATAGCACAACTCAGTCAATCTGCAGTTTGAAATTTGCTTAATGTTTATGTGTCTCATTTTCATCTCCTAATAATATTCACTTTCCCATTCAGAGAGTCCTACCTTCTTCCCTTTATCTCTCTTCACTCTCTCCCCTCACCTCCCAGTAAGGTTATTTGGGACAATTCACAGATCTCTCACTTCTGTGTTAAAGTTTGTTTCCTAAAGGCCTACTCTTGCCTTGTGGATATGTACTTTAATTAAAAGCAATATATCTTTCTTTTCTTCTTTCCTTCTAATCTCTTTGTATAGGTTTGTCCTTGGAGTTTTCATTCTTCAGGGCAAGGTGAATGGAGTTCACTTGTTTGCTTGGGATATATCTAGTAAATATAAGACACTAAATTAAACAAACATAGGGAATTTTAATTATTATTACTTTATTTTAGTGCAAGCCCTGAAATATGACACTCACCAGGAAAAACAAGAGGGTAAGAATTATTCAAAAATTGTCCCCAAGGCTGCTTAATTTTTGCCTTAAATAAGAAAAAGTCAGTCTTCCTAAAATTGAAAACTGCCTAGGTGAAGTGAATGACAAAACTGCTTTTGGCTTCAAAGGAATCAAGGTTTCACCTTTTATCTTAAAATGTAAGCTCCTCTGCTACTGTAAACCAGTGTCACTCCTCTGACTTGAAATCAATAGAAGTCTTCTCATTCACATTCCCTCCCTGCTCCTCTGTATTTCCACTGCCTGTGACATGAATCAGGGCACTCTCCCCCAACTCTTCACTGGGGCAGTTAAGTCCTTCTGTGTAGGAGCACTCTGGGTGATAAGGAAGCACTTCACGACACAGCTGTTCCTTCCTCACTCCAACACTAGTGACACAGTCCTCAGAAGAGAAGAATTGGTATTTTCCAGATGGAGAGGACGGTTCTTAGGTATTCTGCTTCTTTCTGAAGGGAAGGACGTTGCCGGGAAAGTTGAGGAGGTTGGGGTGGGAAGGTAAGGGAGAGGAGATAGGACACTTAGATGGGTTCAAGCTTCAGGAGCAAAATTATGAGATTGCTGAAGCCATAGCCTGACAACATTTAACGTTTGGTTGGGAATGATGAAAGGTATTATTCTCAGTAGGAGGAATAGTTGTTACTTGTGGATAGACCCAGACTTCTTGGAACACATCTAATGCCATAGCTAGAGACAAGGGAAGTGTGCATCAAAATCTTCCAAGTAAGGTGTTTAAATGTTTGGACTCTGTGTTTAAGGAGCTAAATAAGCAGCCTAATCTTCTGCAATGGGTGCTGGAGTGCTGGCTTTGGCTGGTGTAAAGTGAATTTTCTTCAGTGTCTGGTGTGGGGCTGTGCTTTGGGTTTGTGCTGAACTCAGGGTGGATAACAGAGATGTTTTTGTTATTGCTGAGCAGGGCTTGCACAGAGCACAGACCTTTTCTGCTTTTAGCACTGCCAGGCTGGGGAGGGGATGGGGGTGCTTGAGAGGAGAGGCTGGGAGGAGACACAGCCAGGACAGGTGACCCAAACTGATCAAAAGGATGTTCCAGACCATGTAACATCATGTTCAGTGCATAAAGTTGGAAGAAGAGAGAGGAAGGGGGGATATTTGGAATTATGTTTGTCTTCCAAAGTGGCCATTCCACGTGACGAGGCCCTGCTCTCCAGGAGATGGCTGAACACCTTCCTGTCAATTGAGGCAGTGAATTAATACCTAGTAATTATTTTGCTTTGCTTGTGCGCACAACTCCTGCTTTACCTATTAAGCTGCGTTTATCCCAATCCAAAAGTTTTCTCACTTTTACCCTTTTGATTCTCCCCCAGCTTCTGCTGGTGTAGAACTGAGTGAGAGGCTGTGTGGGGCTAGGGACTGGCTGGGGTTAAACCACGACAGCTGAGTACTCAGGATCTTTTCAAGGTAGAACATTTATTTAGGTGTTCAAATTTGGGTTGAAAAGACCACCTCCAGGACATCAGAGAGGAACAAGTGCCAGAGTTTCAAAAAGAAACAGAGGTTCCTGTAAATGATACTGAGCCACAGGATACAATGTCTTATTTAGAAGATTCATCTTTTCAGTACACAGAGCACCAGCAGGAAAGTTAACAGCCTGTCCTTCATTCTGCCAATTAATGGAGGGGCACTTTAAGCAGCAGAAGTATCGCTGTGCAGCTCCCTGCTTTTTCTCCAAGTTGGGCACTGCTGAGACAAGCCAAGTGTTTAAACAGATCCCTAATGTAACAGCAAATATTGCCACTCCCCCCACTTCCCCCTGTAGAACTGAATATACTTGTATTAGACTTTTTTTTTTTTTTTTTTTTTTACCCAGCTACTGTACTGCCAATAGATCCAAACTAAGAAAGGGATCTGAACTCTGACTCTGAAAAGGAAATGAAAAGGAAATGATCCTACCAGATGGGCTGACAATTTAAATAGTCAGAATAGACAAATGAATACTGTCAGTCCTACTACACAAGTGGGGAACTCATTAAATATTGTGCCCTAGATTATACAGTTATTTAGGGGTAGAAATATGGTTTGAACCTAGACCTCCTCTATCCATGCTGAGTGCATTAGTCACTGTGGGTAATAAGGCCAGCAAGGGTAATTTTAAGCAGGAAAGAAAAGGAACCAAAGGAGAAAGCAGCAGAGTTGTTAATGTAGTTGTGGTTTTGCATATGTGTGAAAAAGGAGACCAAGGGTCATTCTGCAGCGACATAAAAAGAAAAGAATAAAGATTGTAAAGTGACTCAGGAAATAACTCTGCAAAAAGATGGAGCAATTAGCCTTTTCTTATTTTCTTTCTTTGCATTATTTCTTAAAACTTTATTGATTTTTTAACCATGTAGACACAAGGTTTTATTTTTTTTGTTTTATTATAGCATTCACCATCTCTTCAAATTCCAATAGATCTGGTTTTTGCTTTAATCATCCAATTAATACACTTCCAGAAAAACTCAAGGGAGATGTTCCTAATGCTGAGAATAAAAAAACATACAGGCAGAGCAGTGCTTATGACCCTGTTGGAGGCTTTTTGATTATGTCTAACTACTGTGATCAATACTTCAAGACTTTTAAAAACATGAATATTGGGTGAAATGTAAATGGTTAATTTATTTTTTTTTTCTCTCAGTAGGTTTTATTTAAAAGCAATTTCCTTCATTCTTCCTGACTCACACAAATGCAAATTTTCAAAGCTTTCATCTGCATTGCAAGTAATGACAAGAACATAATGTCATAAATAAAGCACAGATATACGTGCAGAGGTCATGAATGGGATATTGTGGGCTATTTGTCTGCTATCAGGAGAGGTGCCTTGCACCCTGGTAGGACTCATATGCTCTGTAATTCTGCATTCTGGAGAAAGAGTCCTTGCATGCATTACAGGTTGCCCAGGTATCAAATGGGTAGAGGGAGCCTGTAGGTGCCCCTTCCTTCAATGCTACAACTTTAGCAGTGATTATCTCTCCTGTTTTATTTTATTTTATATCTCTACATGTCAGCTTTGACATGCTGAGCTATCGGTCCCCAGCTTATGATGGTAAAATGTGTAATTGTTTGTGAAAGATATTTTCAGGTGTCTCTTTGGAATTACTTTTTTCTTTTTAGTTGAAACAGGGGTTGCCATGAAGAATAAATGTGATTCTTCTTGCTTGATCATTTGGTAAAATTGCAGGCCAGAAAAAGATGGTAAAAACCAATTTACTGTCTCTTAAACCAGACTACAATTTTCCTTTGATAGAAACTATGTTATATAGAGAGAGATTTAATTTTTTAATACACTGAAAACCTGAAGGAAATTTAAACACTTTTCTCTAACAAAGGACCATGTCCTGTCTGCAGCTATGACCAGAAGCAGATGTCCGTGTCAGAGGATAGGAATAGGACAAGCATATATAAAAAAGATACACATATAAGAACAGGGGAAACATACACATCTCTGGAGACTCCCCCAGCTCCCAACAGTTTGCAGATCAGCTCTGCTGAGATAGAAATTTCTCTTAGACTCAACCAAGTGAAGTGTCAGGTCCTGCACTTGAGTCACTAAAACCCACAGACAATGCTAAAGAAGACTGATGGAAAAGAACCTCAGGATGCTGGTTGGCAGAGAATGAACATGAGCTGGAATGTGCCCAGGTGGCCAAGAAGGCTGATGGCACCTGGCTTGCATCAGTGGTGTGGCCAGCATGACAAGGGCAGTGACTATCATCCTGTACTGGGCACTGGTGCAGCCACACCTCAAATCCTGAAGTCAGACCTGGGCCCCTCACGATAAGAAAGACATTGAGGTTCTGAAATGTGTCCAGAGAATGGCTACAAAGCTGGTGAGGGGTTGGGAGGACTCCAGTGTGGAGTTCCTGAGAGAGCTGGGGGTGTTTATCTTGAAGAAAGGGAGGTTCAGGGAGGACTTCACTCTCTACAACTCCCTGGAAAGAAGTTGTAGCCAGGTGGAAGTCAGTCTCTTTTCCAAGTAACAAATGGACAGGATGAGAAAAAATAGGCTCAAGCTGTACCAAGAGAAGGTTTTGATTGGATATTAGGAAAAATCTATTCACCGAAAGATCAGACCTTGGAACAGGCTGTGAGGGAAGTGATGAAGTCACCATCCCCAAATGCATCTAAAGACATGCAGATGCAGCACTTAGGGACATGTTTTAGTGGTGCACTCAGTAGTGTGAAGTTTATAGTTAGGACTTGATGTCCTCTAAAGGCCTTTACCAACCTATTCTCTTCTATTGTATTCATTAGAATTTGGTTTCTTAAGCCTGGAAAAGAGATGGCTTAGGAGTGATCTTATTGCAGTGTTCCAGTACCTAAAGAGAGTATACAAGAAAGATAAAAAGAGATTTTTTGTAAAAGTAGTAGTGACAGGTCAAAGGGGACTGGCTTCAGACTGAAAGGGGGTGATTTTAGATTAGATATTAGGGAGAGTTCTTTACTATGAGGATGCTGAGACAATGGCACAGGTTACCCTCTGAAACTGTGGTTGCCCCACCTCTGGAGATGCTCAGGGCCAGGATGGATGAGGCTCTGAGCAACCTTGTGAAAAGTATCCTGTTCCCATGTCCAATCACCTGTGAGGTGATTCTACTTCATTTTTCTTAATATTTTAAGGACTCAATCTCCACAAGTATGTTCAGGTGACATGAGCACTCCTGATAACTCCTGGTACACACTAGCCTTCTGTTGCAAAGCAATACCAAAGTTATCTCTACACAGATTTTGTTGTTGTTGTTGTTGTGGGGTTTTTTTTGTTGTTGTTGTTGGTTTGTTTTTTTTTTTTTTTTTACAAAGTTGCAGTTTTCAGCTTTATTGGATGCTCTCTCTGGTTAATTTCTGAAAAGACAGTCTAGATATTTGTTATTTTATTATTTATAGTCATCTTTACTGACTTAAAATTTACATAGCATCATCTTTAGGGGATACAGGTTATCTCCAAGCCTTTCTCTTGCAGATTTACCAGTTGTTTATGTTACAAACTCTACAGCTCTTGGTGAGGAGCTACCTGAAAATGCCTGATACAGATTTTCATGCCAGCACCATGGCACAGCCATTGCACAGGCTATTTGAGAGCCTCTTGCATGGGCGGCTGCAGCAGGAGACAGAGCCCATCAGACACTCAGCTGCTGCCTTTTCTAGAGGTGCAGATGCAGCCAACAGATTTCCTCTTGCCTCCCCTCCACCTCAGAGAAGCCAGTTTTACAGCAAGCCTCATGCCAGTTTGGTGCCTAAAGAATGATTTCCACCACCAGGAGTTGCCAGGCTGTAGGTGAGTGAATAGCAGCCTTGTGCCAACTTCCCCTCTATCATAAGAAATCACCACTTGTTTACTTGACAGAGCTACAAGTGTAAACAGCTGTACATTTCAGTGCATACAAGATGTTACAAGAGTAAAACAGCAGCCATGCATATTATGTGTTTCAGGGCTCTACAGGTTCACTCCTGCTTTCCATCAGAACACAGAGAGTGTAATGTGATTTGCGGGGAGAGAAGGATGCCTTTGCTCAGTTGAAATGTGGTAAGCACATGCAGGCAGGCAAGAAGGGATCTGCTGAGTTTTCCACTGGTCATGCAGCTCCAGAGACAGGGACTTAGCTGGAGGCCAGCAGCAATGTTACTATCACAGTGTCACCTGTCAAATTGTCTCTGCAGGAATAATGGTACTGGATGCCCTGATGATTTGTGCATGGTTAAAGCCTAAAGGATACAGGCATACAGAGTCTGAGCTCACAGCCAGGTTTACTACCCTGATGTAATGGCACTTAGTCCAGGAAAATCACTCCTGATTGGCACCACAGGCTAAAGATTCTGTCTGAAGGGGTGGGAATGAAATGTGTCAGTGACAGTGCTGAAAAATCTGCTTTCCAGGTAAAATGCTGCTCTTTGTGAATAATATCAACCTGAGCTGAGTTAATACTAGATCCTCCTGTATAATTAAGGATCTATTATGTCTAACTAAAGCACACCCACCCCCCCCCCACACACACAAAAGAAAAAAAAACAAACAAAAAACAAACAAAAACCACAAACAAACAACAACAAAACCAAACAAACAAACAAACAAAAAGCCCAAACAAACAACTACCTATTGGCTTAATAAGATTTTGCTTTTAA
This sequence comes from Hirundo rustica, assembly GCF_015227805.2. Taxonomy (NCBI): domain Eukaryota; kingdom Metazoa; phylum Chordata; class Aves; order Passeriformes; family Hirundinidae; genus Hirundo; species Hirundo rustica. Next base: position 24,409,979 of record NC_053488.1, on the reverse strand, counting down.
GAGATTAGGCAAAGAGAACAGGTAACAGATCAAGAGATCAGGTAAAGAGACAGGGAGAAAGCATCATTTGGAATATCTGATTATGTGTGTTTGTGATGATGAGAAGCAACAGCAGAGAAGCCTCAGAAAATGAGTATCATTTGGTCCACACTACTTTTTGTCCAAAATATAAGTAAAACCAGCAATTCCTACAACAAAACTCAGAGAAATGGATGCATTGCTAAGCAAATAGATATTTGTGTTTAATAAGAACAATAAATAAATAATAAAAAGAGGTGTCCATCAAGACCAGAACCGTGCCTCTGGGGGTGCTCAGTAATAGATGCTTTGAAATCAATGCCTGAAGCCAGTGATATTTTTCTCATCGTGCCCACATCTCTTTTGACTCTCAGCAAATTGCTTCTTCACCTGGTGATTACAGTCAGATCTGTCCTTCAAAAATTCACCTTTATGAAACTCATATTTTTTCACTCTGCTTCCAAAAAGAATGTTGAATCACAAGAATGGTGGAAATCAGTTTGTTTCCACTGATTTTTTTGGAAGTATCACTAATTTACAACCAACTGTCTCTCAGTTCTTATGAAGTCCAAATTGCAAATCAATGCAGGAAAAAAACACAGACAGGGAAACCTATAATGAACCTCCAAAAGTCCTCTGTCTATGAAGTCTCAACTTTGCAAATGTTAACCATGGCACTTGAAACATAGGCAGAAGAGAAAACAACTGCCCTCATTTCCTTGTTCTCACTCACTGTACCTTTATGCCATATAGAAAAGTTCAGAACACTTCACTGTCTTTTCATCTATAATTTTTCCAAAACTATTTCCTCTACTTCCTGCTTCCTTTTACAATTTTCACCTTTGTAATGACATTCTGGGTGATCCACCACTGCACTTCTAAACTTCACCTTGCTTCTTTCTGACCAAGTCGTGTTAATCATACCCAATCTAATAATAGCAGCGTTAATAACACCTTCTGATACAATATCCTCCTCCACAGGCCTTCTATGTTCTTCGGATGGCTAATGTCTTGTTAAAACTTTTTTTACTTATTAATTTTGTCTGTGACAGAGCTTGATTAGCTTCTAAATTACCCTGTTCCTATTTTTAGTGCACTATGCCCCTACCCTTCACACACAGTTTAATCCCAAGGTATTAATTCGTCTCTATATAATGCTGACTTGTCTTTCTCCAGGTATCCTAAATCTTCCTGTTTTCATTTGAGGTCCATCTACTTTTGTTTTAACTCTTATTACTTTTCTCATTACTTTTACTGCTTTCTGTTCTCCATTGACGGGCACAATTGCTTTGCAGCAGACACGGGTAGTGCTGGAGAGGTGAAAGGTCAGGTTCACTCTTTGAAAGAATTCACCTCACGTCCTGCTTAAATTAGCAATTGCAATGATGCACCAAGTCGGGAGATGGCGGGAGGGGGGAGCTTTATGTCTCTAATCACTCAGGGGTAAGTTGTGAACTCAGCTACCTGAAGAAGTTAGAGTTGGGAGAATCATCACTTTGCTGCCTCTTTGCACACTGACACTCATCAGACCTTGCCTCAAAAGCAGGAGTAGGAAAGGCAGTGACAGCCATTCGGCCAAATGGCCCCACTGTCGTGAACAGGATGCTCGTCCTGAGATAATCACAACATAACTGTGCAGAGGAGGTGGTCAGAACTCTCCAGAGGCAGAGAGACAAACTGCTGTAGCTTTTCTCCCAATGGTGTGACCTTCTATCTGTTCAAATCTGTACCAGCGTGGTATTTCTCCACAAGACTAGATGACTGCTGATGGCAAAAAGAAAGAGCCTGCTCTTTGTCTGGGGGGAAAATATTGCTTTATTCTCCAGTCCTGCCCTGCTTGGCTGGAGATCTTCCCAATAGCTCGCCGGTGCCAAAGAGACCTCAGCCCCGCCCGTACAGGGGCTTCTTCTCCAGGGGGCAGGGCCCAGAGGCAGGGACAAAGACACCATCCAATCAGGGAGAAGTGGCAGTGGAAGAGAATTAGGTTACAGATGAGTAAGGAAAAATCACATGATACAGATTACAAGTCTGATAAAACACAATATAAACCAAATTAATGCATCATCACATACCAGTTTGGATTGTCTCTTCCTGTGCATTTCTTGCAATGCTATTTGTGAGGTTTTAATGGTCAAAAATTAATGTTGTGACTCTTTAAATGGAATCAACTCATCAGGAGTGAAGAATGAATGGAAGAAAAACAAGGAAGAAGAAGAAAGAAAAAGATACAAGCTAGGAAACCCAGAACAGTCTTGATCTCCCACCTTCCCCTTAAATCCCACAGCTGTCCATGGGACCCCCTAGAAGTTGGTAGGTTAGACAGACAGCAGTACTTGAGCCAGCATTACTATAACGATCAGACTTATGATCAGATCTGTTCAATTTCTGGCAGAGTGTCAGTGGAAGTCGGACCATGTAGCCTGTGCTGGCAATTTCCTTCCTCCAGAACTCTACAAATAAAGATATATATAGGACACCCAAATCAGATTTTCCTCTGGAGTGCATTTCTTACAGAAATTAATCAGACATCAAGCTGAGCTACTTTTGAAATTTAGTGTAGCATGAATCTTGTAGTTTTTAAGTCTTACTAGTGCAACCGCAGGATGCTCTGTAGTCTCTGCAGATCCTACCAAACCACCACAAACCCATCACCAAATGCTTCAAATGCTTCCTTCAGTCTAACATCCTTGAGAAAGAGATGATTAGTCATTTTAAACAGTTGTTCCTTTTTGGACTGGCACTGAATGAATAACGTTTCCTTGCTTTGAATTTGCTCATTACTGGGGAAAAAAAAAAAAAAAAAAAAAAAAAAAAAAAAAAAAAAAAAAAAAAAAAAAAAAAGAGAGAGAGAGAGCGAGAGCAAGAGCGAGAGCAGAAGTTTAATAAGTGATACATAGTATTTCAATGTAAAATGTTGATGTGGGGATCTAATTGAACATGTAATGGGAAGTCCTGTGATGTTTTTGTCTGGGGTAGAGTCAATAATCTTTTTTTATAATACTTTGGGGCTGTGTTATGGACTTATGCTGGAAAAGAGGGATGATAACAGAGATGTTGTTGTTACGCTGAACAGAGCACGCAGAGAGTCAAGGCCTTTTCTGCACCTCACGCCACCCCACCAGCCAGGGGGTGCACAAGGAGTCAGGAGAGGCAACAGCTGGGACAGCTGACTGTGACTGACCACAGAGACATTCCAGACCATACAGTGTCATGTCGAGCACATAAAGCTGGGGGAAGAAGAAAAAGGGGAGATCATTCGGGTCCCAAGTCACCACTGCATATGATGGAACACCACTCTCCTAGGGATGGAATGGCTGAACACCTTCCTTCTACTGAGAGTTGGTGGAGGAATTCCTTGTTTTGCTTTGCCTATATATGTGACTTCTGCTCTACCTGTTAAACTATCTTTATCTCAACCCTCCAGTTTTCTCAGTTTTACCCTCCTGACTCTCTCTCCCAAGCCAGTGGGGCAGAGTGCACATACATTGGGGCTGTGTGGGGCACAGATACTGTCTGCAGTTAAAAGAGATCCAAAGCAGGGAATGATAGAGATCTGGTTGTACGTCCCCACCTGTAATGAGAACCAAGGTCGGCAAGGGACATGGATGAAAAAAGGAAATGACAGAGCACAGAAGGCCAAATATCTTAGACTCAGAGCTCTTGGGCTATCATGTTGCACCTAAACAGACCACCTGCACAGTTCTTATCCTGTTACTTTGCAGGGCTGTTGTTAGCCCACCCACATTCCCAAATCAATGGTACCGCATGCCCAAATCTCTTTGCAATATTTGATATGTTGTGGCACGAGGCATCTGGCTGGTCATAGGCATATACTTCATACTTTTTTCTTTTCTACAAGACAGCTGCTCTTCACATCCAGCAGACTTCATTTCACCTGCAAAGAGGACAACTGATGCACACCAGCTGCCAAAAGTTTCTAAAGAACAGCACTCTTAGGAAGGCCTGCTGTATTCCCTACAATATATCCATCCAGTGAATTCTATGGCCTTGCCATGCATTCTCCATTCTTTCAATACTTGGGTAAGAACAGGGACTATTGTTTTTTCCCATCATCTTCATCAAGACAGGAGAGCAGCTGCTTGTCTCCATTCGGCTATGGCACACCAGAACAGAAATGAATGTGATTGGCTTCAAGTGCTGAGGCAAAAAGATCAAGATAATCTTGCATAGCAACCTCTCTCTTCCATGTAACCCAGAAAGTCCTCTGCCATGGGCTCTTTGGTCTGTTTGGCTGACCTTCAGTCATGTGGATTAAAAGACTTTAAAAAAATTTGGGGTGGAATATGCTAAAGTGATTCCACTGCATCTGATGGATTGACCATCTGCATTAATGCTATTGTAATTGCTTTATTGAATATGCTGGCAGAATATACTTATTCCAGGTATATTGAAGACATGGGGTTGATGGCTTGACCTTGCAGCTCCTTGCTGGAATGTAACTCTAGTGTGTGGACGGAAGGCAATGAGTTCCTCTCCTAAGAGGTGACTAATCAGTATCCAAAATGAGTCTCCTGTAGACATTTTACTTAACAACAAATTTAATGGAAAAGCTTCTCGTAACACAAAGGGAGATGACCACACATTCTACAGCTTTGATAATCAAATTATTATTTCTGTAGCCTTAAGGGATATCTGCTTACAGCAGAATTCAACATATAGTTTAATTTACTTATCTGATCTTTCTCTGTACAAGAATAGCTTCTATTTCTTGCCCTATCTCAAATTTCCTTACATAATTCAAATGACATCACAAAGTATGTGGTGTGTTTTTGTACTGATGATATTGACAATTGACTCAAAGAAGGTTTTATTTTTCTGTTCTTCATGTCCCTTTCTTATTCCCACTATTCAAGCTCCTGCTCAAAAGGATTTATTTTTGATGATCTTAATTCTGCACCAGTGTGATTATTATTAGTGTTTTAAATTCTAACCTCTGATCCCTTTCATCTCTTTTATTGTTGTGCTTTTTCTAATCCCTAAGTCTTATAAAGTGCTTCTCATCTGTATGTTTTAAAATGCTTTACAAAAGAAATTGGAAACGCTATTATTACTTGACATGCTCAGGACTCAGGTACAGAGAAGTGAAGGGTCATATGTAAAAATAATATGGGAAAAACAGTGTTGAAAAAAAAATCCTTTTTTTTTTCCCCCCCAAGAATTTTCTCTCTCTAATGTGGTGTGTTGCTTTCCTTACAGTATTTGAACATAAATATCAAAATCATTGGAATTGCAATAAAAGTCTTGCTTTCTTTTTCTCGCTTATTGTCTCCAAATCCTATTTTTTTCTCATTTTTTCCCTCTTTTCAATGCTTTTTTAATGTAACTACCTGTTTGAAGACTTTTTTAGGAAAGTACAAATGCAAAAGAAAAACTCTAATGCAATTAGCATCTCTCATTATTAGTGATTTTGCAAATGCATGAAGATTAAAAATGCATGGGCAGTCCTGCTAGCTATTGTCTGCTGCTCCAGAGAATCAGATTTTCTGCAGTTGCCAGGTTAGGAATGTAAAGAAATTGCACAAAATGAATCCCAAATATAAACGTGGCTAAGCGTGATAGCAGGGGCGACAACTACTTCATAATGTAGTGCTCATAATGAGAAACATATATATGGTCTTATCACCCCAAACAGCTCTATCCTGCTGATTCAAGTTTAAAAAACAAACAAACAAACAAACAAACAAACAAACGCCACCAAGTAAAAAACAAAACAAAATAAAACAAAAAAACACAAAAACATCCCCCACCAAAAACAAAAACAAAAACAAAACAAAACAAATCACCACCACCACATCTTTTCGACCATCTCAGCGCTCTCTTGCTCATTACACTGACCTGTCAGAAATGACAACTTGGCCAAGCCCAGTTATACCATACTGACAAGGTGCTGTATATGCTTTTCTGCAATCATGTCAACTTTAAGGTGAAATGTACTCAGGGAAGCTCATTTCTATGATTGGTCCAACAAGAGCCATTTTCCCTGTTGGTGGGGTGAGGCAATACCTTAGTTTCCTTTAAATTAGGAGTAATTTTCAAAAAGATTGTTTTTTGGAAAACTAGCTTAAAATAGTGAAACTTTCACTTTTCATTTTTGTTAAGAGGCTGATTACTGGACAATTGTCTGATGATTTCCTTTTAGTGTCTAAAACAACTATGATATTATCTCTAATATCTGACATATTTCAGAAATATCCTGAATGCAACCAAATAAAATTGCATTCAGGGACATATGCTGGCAATCCACTATAAATAAGGAGACATAATATAAACATGATAATCTAAAGGGCAATAAATGTAAATTATAATACGATGAGGATGAAAGAAAAGGAATCTTCAGTTCCATTTGCAGAACCGCAGTGACAGGATTTTAAGGGAATGGAACTGTGTTAAGGACAGAGCACCATGAAGCTGGAAAGGGAATATATCACATTCCAAACAGGTGCAATGGGAGGTGGAAATGACAACCAATGGCTTATAAGCCCTAACACTGGCTGAACACAAAGGCAAGGCCTACCAATCCATGCCTATGTGAGTGCTGGGAAGGCTGTGAGCCACTGTGATCCTGGAGCCACTACAGGGGTTTTAAACCTTGCTGGAATGAGAATCCTCTTTGGCTGTTCAAACAGCACCTGAAGGGTTTGATTTCTGATCTCAAGTACCTAGATTATATGTCTAGAAATAATGATGTGTATTTATTAATATCTAATTACCTAATCCTCCCCTTTGTTTATGGTGTATTAATGTATTTCCACTTGGATTGAGAATTACGTCAAACAACACAAACAACATGCCCTGTGGCAAAGTGTCCACACACCTAGTCAGGAACAGACTCAGGTATATATTACCCTTGTGCAAACTTGACTTCTACACAGTATAGAATATTCAGAAAGTTTTTCTAATAGACAAATGATGTTTTAGAATGATGCACTGTCTGATGCCATATCTCCCTCTGCTGGCAAGGTCACTGCTGAATGTGTTAATCCTTTAGCAAAAGATTTTCCAGGTTTCAATTTTCAGACTAAAAGGTCATAGGTTTGATTCATGGTATGGTGGTTTTATGTAGACTAACATCCACTTCTTTCATCTTAAGCACAGAAATTGTCATTGGAACAGTGACCTCTCAGCAAAAGGCAGCAATGTGCCTTGCACCCAGGAGGTGAAACAAATGAAGGTCTAAGAGGGGAGAAAAAAAGAAGGAAAAAAAGAAGGAAAAAAAGAAAAAAAAGGATGGAAATGCCAAAGGACAATGCTGTTCAATGAGTGTGGCAATTCTCAGAGACTTGTGCATTACTGTAGATTTGGAACTTCCTCCTTAAGTGGCTAAACCTTTGATCATTACTGTTTGCAAACACTGCAAAATGTTTTAATAATTGCACAGTAAAAACGTGCTAATGAGGTATTTACAACCTTTTAGAATTAAATATCAAAGCAGGAAATTTGTAAACTAACAGGCTTGTTTGAGTTACTGGAATTTATTTCAGCCTGACTGTAACATAGAGAAGAACTCATGACTTTTCATCTATCACTTTACTTTTATTTTCCACTAGAACAAATATGTAATTAAATAAATAAACAGAAAAAAAAAATCATCCAGCTGTCAGTGCACCAAGACACTGTTTTCACTGGTAATAGATATATCTGCTCCTTTGTTGTAAATGCCACTTCATGAAGACATGATGGGCTACTCAGTCTTCAAACAGCACTGGGAGAAAGATGAATGACACTTTTTCCATAAATTTGTTATCCTTGCATGCATGTAGTAATGCCAAGGTCAGTTCAAAATGGCTGTAAGAAGCAACTTTTATTCCCAAAGATGTTGGTAGATGGATTAGATTTTTGAAACATCATCTTTCTCTGTATTTCTCATGGTGGGGGTGGAGATGTTGAGATAACAAAGGTCTTACTTCGCTTGCAACACCTGGAGTGAGGCGTTGAAAAGTGAGCATTGTCCTGACAATTTAGCTTCAATTCAGAAATGCTGTAGTCAACCACATATAAAGGACAAAACAAAACAAGAAAACCAACCAAACAAAAAAGACAAAAAAGACCCCCACAAAACAGTGACCTCAAACTAGCCTATTGTGGTTTTCTCTTACTCGTCTTTCTCTTACAGTTTTGTTGGAAAAACAGCAGCAACAACAACAAAACTCACAAAAATGAAACTATTCACAAGGAGATAAATTTCTAAAGCAGACAGATACGGTCAGTGTTACTTAAGCATTTTAGTAACATAATATGTTTTAATGCTTAAAACCTCATTTGCAGAATTGCCCCGGCTTTTATTTGAAGACTTAATTAGCAATAGAAAGAAAGACGAGACCTTAGACACATAAAGAGGAATCAACACATGAGTGTTACTTTATTTCTGGCTTGGCATGGGACCCCCTGTTTGGCAGATTGTAGCCTGGTCTATAACACATGAACTCACCTTAGAAACCATAATGAAGGAACTCCCGAGTGCTGAATGTGGTCCGAGGGAGAAGAAGCCCCTTCTGTAAGGAGCAGATGTCTGAAAATTACTCTGCAGCTTCAGGCAAGTTCTGTCATGTCAGAGAGAGCACTTACTCACACAAATAGTCTCAACCCCTGTGGTGGGACTGTTTCTGTGGATCAAAATCAATAGGTTTTTTTAATGTAGGTACCATTCTTGAAAAGAGGACTCTAACTCAGAACCTTGCTGACATTGTTGCAGGGATGCTCACACACAGCACAGACTTTGGTCAAGCACATGCAGGCAGGTGAACCACAGGACAAGTGGCACAAGCTGCCCCAGGAACAGAAAATGTCTGTCGTCTCTCTTTTTAAGTCAAAATGGCTTCTCCTTCAACCAGCACGTTGGTCCAGCCTTGTTTTCCTCCTAGCATTTCCAAAATAGCTCCTTCACAATTTTGTCTCTTGCATTAGGGAAACAAAACAAAACAAAACAAAACAACAACCAAACCAAACCAAAAGACACTCTTTTAAACATCAGAAAATATATCTTGCTTTCCTTTTCCCAAAGTTCAATCACTTCTTTCCTCTGCTGCTAACCCTGCAAAACAGCCAGCAATGTTCAGGAGGCAGGACTCTGGGGGTTGTTCCCTATTTGGAGACTGCAATATCCTCTGCCTGGATCCAGGGACAACCACGTCCTTTCTCCTTAACTCTCCGGGAAAGGGGCGATTGCAGCTTGCCTGTGTTGGCACAGCATCTCACGCTGCAGAGGGCTGACGAGCAACTAGGCGCTGAGGAGCAGTGGCAGCGCTCGGAGGGGTCGCAGCCGCCCGAGGAACGCGCACTGGGTGCCGGCTGCCCCGCGTCCAACGAGCGGGAAGCGCTCCCTCCCACCTGCTCCCCCGGCGCTCGCTGCTTTCCCCCGAGCCCGCAGCTGCCCGGAGGAGCGAGGGAGCCAAAATACTGCCACGCACTGCACTGCAACAGGGGAGCCCCAGCGCTGGGGAGGGTCTCGCAGCAGTTGAACCCTGTGATAAATGTTGCTAGTGCAGGGAAATGAGAACAAAATGGCATCTGCCTATCCCACACTGGATGCAAAGAGGGACATAAATTGCTCTGTTTGGGAGCGACTTAACCTGCAGAGGAGCAAACGCAGTCGAGGGAGGCACCTCTCCTCATTTAACATACCTTCACGAACCCTAAGTGATAAGATATTGTTGCAATAACTCCAAAATTCGTTCCCCCACCCCTCCAACGCGGTTTGTCTCAATTCAGTCCTGGCTCAGATACCCAGCTCTGTAAATCCGAGTCAGTACTAGGCTCTGCTGTTGAGTTGGAAATCGTGCATATTCACCAGGTGGAAAGACCCTGGGCATAACACTGGCTTGCAGACATCCAGGACTCACTTCATTAAGATGTATTTAATAAGAAAGCTGGACATTTCCCCCATTCAAAATAAAATTTTAAAAAAGAAAAAAAAAAATCTTGTACTGTTCATGACTAATTAAATTCTCACTATAGTCATGATTAATGCAACAAATAATTACAGCTTAGATCTAATATAGATACAGCTAATTGTTCTGCCCACAGTGCGTCATGACTAACAATTAAACAGAGCTTCCGAAGCAACTGAGAGCAGATCTTAGGCTAACCTTTTGCCTTGCTGTGCTTTTGCTGAAGAAGCTACAGCTTTTGTATTCCCAGTCATATCACTAGCAGTGACAGATTCTTCTCTTATTAGATGTTAGACAAGCTTATTCCTTTTAACTTCATATGTTCCCACTTTGTGAGACTGTAGGGCAAATAAAAAAATAGGGAGACACAAAATAGAAAAAGCCTGCATCACCTCTGGATCCCTTGAGACATTCCAGCCTGGAAAGCTCGTTCTCTCTTTCTCCGTGCAGCTGGTTTGAAGGTTTTGAGTTAACTCCAACCTTGTAGCTAAAGATGAATCCTTTTTTTTTTTTTTTTTTTCTCCAGTATGTTTCTCTGAGCTGTTTTAATTGAAGAAAGCTGTGTTATGAAAATGTACCTTCCATCCCTTTCAAAGCTAACTGTTGTAGAAGCCTGAATTTTGTCATTCAGAATAGGAACACATGGGATTTATCCAGTACCACATAGATATCATTTTGATCCTATGTATGGAGCTTGAATCTACCAAACAGCTCAGATGGATAAGCTAAAGAATGGTTGCAAAGTTAAAAAAGAAAAAAAAAAAAAAAAAAAAAAAAAAAAAGGAAAGAAGATAAGAAAAGTAAAGTGGCTTTGAATCCTAACCACTTAAATCCAGTTGCTCAGCAGCCAATAGCCTTAATAAGGCCAAGACTTCATTTCTGCTTTTGTGTTTCAGGAAAACAACAGAAACTAGCTGCTCATCTGCATTCAACTTCCTGCTTACCCTTGGACATCTCCTTTGAATATGGGAAAGTCATTTAAAAATGTGCGTAGTGATTTGGTTTTGGTTGACATTGTATTTCTGTTTGTTATGTGTTCTGGTTTGTGTTAGCATTTGAAAGCTATGAATAGTTGAGAAAGAAATTGTTAGGATTTTGTGCATTATCTATCTACAGACCTTAGTGCTAAACTAATAGTAATAACAAAATGTTAATAGTAATAATTAAAGAAGTGAACCTAGTAACAATAAAATTTAGGAACAGAGGATAATGAGGCACAAGTTGTCATTTGAGTAAAATAGTTATAATTATTTCATGGAAGGAAAACTTAGAGGTAAAATATTAAATCAGTACAGTGACCTTTCTAGTTCTCAGATGTAGAGATAATCTGTAAGAGTCTGATGTCCTGTTGAATATTCAAGGATTTTAAGGCAAAAAAATTGCAAATAATAATCTAAACCATCCAAGAATGAAAGCAGTGTGAAGTCTAACAGGAGATTACTAGTCAGACCATATGGAGTCCTGTTTTGAGGAGGCTGAAATCTGATCTCCCCCCTTTGACCTAAACCTATGATTCCTCCCCTAAAATACCCGATAAAGCCCACAGCCCTTCCCCTGCTCGCTCTCTTCATCTTCACCCCTCTTCACTCTCACCCCCTCCTCAGCCTCGGGTAGGGGGAAATAAATGGATCATCCTTGTAACAAAGACTTGTCTCATCTTTTTCCCCACTGGTGGTTGTAACCTCCCTGGATACGATGCACAGTTACCACACAACGCAACAGGACCAAACTCTGACAATCATCTCAGGAAAGACTGACTGTAGAACTGTAGAACTATGTCAGACCTGTGCCCAGAGAATGTTAGCTGATCCACAACATAACTTAACAAGATGAAGAAATGAACTTATTGAAAACCTGCTGATGTAAACTATTATAGGGTTGTTTTTCTGTTGTTGTTTTGTTTAGAGGTTTTTTTTCTATTTGTTTGTTTGTTTTATCTTGGTGGCAGGAAAAGAGGCAATTGTTATTCTCAAAAATATTAATTACTGGAAATGACCTGGTAAAAAGAGAGAAATGAGTTATTTAGAGTGTGCATCTCTCACTGACTTTCAAGTGGCCATCCGGGTCAAATTTGTCCTTAAGTAACAAAATGACTTCCAACTTTAAGCTTTCCCTTCTACCTCTCATGGTTCATTTGAAGGTGTGCACTGATGCATTGCAGTTTTGTAGCAAACTCTAAGGCACTCTCCTTTGGCACTGGAGTAATATCCTCAGCAGAAACTTACTAGAAGTATTGCTACTTGAAGGATGGCCACGAGGCTTTGGAACTTGGTTTTGCGAAGTTGATGAACATTCACTGAGGACTAGACTGTACTCATCAAACTATCCACTTTTCCTTCAAATTAAAGAGAGTGCTGCCATTTCCTCTCTTCTAAATCTAAGTGTTCCCAGAAAAAAAAAAAGAAAAAAAGTTATAAATGTGCTTCCATCCTCTCCTGCACTGCTCAAGACCCCTTATTTCATTTCTGATTTCAGATTTTTTCTTATTTATTTTCTAGATCTATATGACAAACAACACGTTCCATTATGTAAGAAACTTGAAATAAATTTGTAGAAATGTTAGTGTTTCCAAGGGAATCTGTAGTAAAGTGGAATTGATCAAGTCAGTGAAAAAAAGGGACAGCTTTGCAATTTAGTTATAGAATGAGATGTCTGCAGTGTGGGTGGTTTTGACTCTCTGAAACAACTCTCGCTCACAGGGCGGCCTGCCCTCCTCCTTTCCCTGGCAGACAGGGAAGAGCCTGGGTTAGATCACAGAAAGTATAAATCAGCCTTCCTCCAAAACCCATTGGAACAAAACCAGTTTCTAAAAGATAAGTGCCTGATCTCACTATTATTTGACAATGAACCCCATCTTCCATGGAAAATTTCAGCTTAGTCAGTATGTGATAACCTGAATTACAGTAAGCAGGCTGTCAGATCTACTACCCTTTGTCTAATATCTACAAAGATTTATATCTCAAGTGAGATACTACAACTTAGTGCACAAATGAAAATCGCTGCCAAAGCAATGCCTCAGGGTATGTAAACTCTGCAACTATTTTATTTTGTCTTTAAAGAAAAGAAAACAATACAACACAAAACAGTGTGGATTGAGTTTTTAGAGTGCCCAGAATATCACCAAATGTCCCTTGATGTAGGAAGCATCATTCATTCTTTACAGTTCATTTCCTATGAACTGAAAATGTGTCCCATTAAGTGTGCTCCTTCTCCTTCATGCAGCTGGGATCAACACTGAATGTTCCCTGTATACAGACAGCAAGAAACAGTCTAGTAGTACTGCTTGATCATTTCTGTTGGCTTTTAAAATGGAAATGGGGGACATCTGTACTATTGTATCAGGTTCAAACAAAGCTGTGTAGGAAGCACAGAAAAAGAACCACACAGGTTATGTCATACACAGCTTTCTCTTGTTTAAAGACTCACTGTGACATAGCTCTGAAAAGCAAATCTGATTCTCATTAGAAACATACACAATACAGAAGGGGAAAAAGGGTCCACAAGTCCTAAGTGTAGCTTATTCATCCAAGGAGCTGCTAGTTGGCAAAGGGGTCAGAATACCATGAAACGCAGAGCCTACTAATTTATGAGAGGGAAAAAAAAAATAAAAATAGTCTGTTTCTGCAAGTTACAAGTTAGAAGAGCCTCTAGGGAGTTCCAGCTTGCCTGTCTGGCACCTACAGGACAAATAGCTGACATTTTTCCCTGACCTTGCCAGTATTACATGTTATTTTAACAAGGCTAAAACTGGGAAAAAGGAAAAAGTCTCGAATGTATTGAGTACAAACATGCTAAATTCAACATCAGGAATGCAGATCTGTTTACAACGTGCCTCAGAGACTCAAGTAACATCAAAGAACATGAATATGTAGATTATTTTGGCTTTCAGAAAGCTGTGGCCAATGTAAAAAAAAAAAAAAAAAAAAAAAAAAAAAAAAAAAAAAAAAAAAAAAAGTCCCATTTGCCATTAATATTTACATTGTTCCATACATTCTGTAGAGGTAAAAGAGGATTAAATAAGGAAAAGAAAAAAAAAAAAAAAAAAAAAAAAAAAAGAATGTAAAGCTTTGGCAGGGGAAAAGACACTTGTGAGGATATCAAAGTGTTTACATAGAAATACAGCTCTTGAAAAATAATGAAAACAATAACAGCAATGAAATGTGAACAGTGTGAAGCTAACATCTAATATTTGAAGTCAACTGTAAAAGGACAAAGACTTGGTACTATGAAGATGCATGAAAGAACCCATGCATGACAATAAATACAAAGATGACAAGAGCAAATTATGAAGAACAATGTTGAGCTTCCTAAAAAGAACAGAGAATAGAAATTAAGTTTTATGCTTTCTATTGTTAAAATGAAGGGTGGAAGAAAGAAAATGATATTTAAGCATGGAAAAATAAAACAGCTGAAAGCAAAGTTAGCTAAACTAGCATTGACAGATAAAAGAGATAGAAGAATTCTTTGTATTCTTTATTTGTTGCTGTGATTTTCAGAGTCACTCTATAAATAATTATACTTTATTAAAAGAAGTAGGTGGATAATTCCTTTGTACTATATGCAAACTATAATTTAATGTGTTTAGCTACACACAAATTTTCTTAAGAAAAAGCATTTCAGGAATCAAAAATTTGAAACTGCTATAGTTCAGGTAGTCCTTTCAAATGTAATCTTAACTTGCCTCCTGATTTGTTATTAACCTTGTGTGTTATGACACCGCCTTGGATTAAATAATCATGCACATAGTTTTTGCCACATTTCCTCCCTCAGCAACCCCACTCTTTTTAGTAGATCGGGTAAAAAATATATGGTTCACCAAGACATTTTCAAAGTTTCCTTTCTTTTTGGAGCTCACAGTCGTTAAATGTACACACCAAGAAACATACTGCAACAGGACAGCTTCAGTCCAGCTAAGTAATTGATTCTGTGACATCACGAATATAGACAACTTACTGCTGTTGCTTCAGACTAGATCCTGAAGGAATAGGTCAGAATCTTTCTGGTTAAATTTGCAATAATGCACAAATTTCAGATGTTATGTTGAATTTCTTAAGCTACCCTGTGACTGGCAGATAGGGGCATCCCATGGAGAGACACAGAGTTCTGTGGTCACAGACAGAAATACAAGGCTCTCATCACTTCAGCATTCTTTTCTTTCCTGTCAAACTGATACTTTGCTTGCAGCTTGGAGGTAGAAAGCAGGGATGAGAAGGCTGCATCTTATTAAGACCTTTCTTCTGAGTAGCGCCTGGGAAGGTTATCTCAAGCTGCCACTGGTGGCCTGCCCATATTTCATATGTTTTCCCTCTCTTCACTGCATAAAGTGGGATCAGTTTCCTGGTTCTGTGCTGATTTTCTACAGTCCTTTCAGGTGCTGTATATTGGGTTCGCATGGCCAGGTTTTGGTAGCAGAGAGGCTAGAGGGGTGGCTCCTGAGAGAAGCTGCTGGAAGCTTCCCCAATATCCTACATTGCTGGTACCAGCTGGATGCAGGATGGACCCTGCACTGGCCAAGGCCAAGCCTGTCCATGATGGTGGTGACGCCTCTGGGGTAAAATATTTAGGAATGGAGGGAAAAATATGATTTTTTCAGCCAAAGAATAGTGGAGTGAGAACATGTGTAAGGAGCAGGCCTGCAGACACTCAGGGCAGTGCAGAAGAAGGGGGCAGGAGCTGCTCCAGGCTCTGGAGCTCAGATTCCCCTGCAGCCCCTGGAGAAGCCCATGGTGAGGCAGCTGTGCCCCTGCAGCACAGGGAGGGCATGGGGGGAGCAGAGATCCAACTCAGCTCCTGGAAGAGCCCAGGCTGGAGCAGGGGGATGCCCAAAAGGAAGCTGTGACCCCATGGGAAACCTGTGCTGGAGCATGATCCTGGCAGGACCTATAGAGAGAGGAGGTCAGACTGGAGCAGGTTTTCTTACAGGACTTGTGACCATCATGGAGGACCCTCGCTGGAGAAGTCTGGGAAGAATCTCAACTGGGGGCTGCTGAGGGGGAGAGGATAGAGAATTTGGGAATGAAGTTAAGCCCAGGAAAAAAGGGAAGGCTGGGGCAAGGTGTTTTGAGATTCAGCTTTTTTCCATCATCCTACTCTGATTTGGTGGGTAAGAGATTAAACTGTTTTCCCCAAACTGACTCTGTTTTTCCCATGTTGGCAACTGGTGAGTGATCTCTCCCTGCCCTTACCTCTTTCCACAAGCCTTTCCTTATATTTTCTCTCCCCTCTTCAGCTGAGGAGGAGAACTCTTGGGCACCTGTCATCCAGCCTGGCTGAATCCACCACAGATGCCTAAATCCTGACTCTTCAATCAGCTGATCTATAATCACTCTCTGACTTCATCTATAAGACATAGAAACTCAAGTGGATAAACCAAAGAAGAATGATTAACAAAGACAGGAGTAATATAAAAGGAAGAAGAAATATGTTGTTTTGTTTTGTTTTGTTTTTTGGGGTGGTGGTGGGGGTGTGTTTCAAGAATATTCTCTGCTCTTTGCCAAGTTTTAGCAAAATACCTGAAAATTTTGGTAAAGCTATGTACCCTGGAAAGCAGGTTATTAAAATGTGAAGCAGTTGTTCCACAAAAAATATTTTTTAAAAAACCCTTTTTTAAAAAAAAGTTTGCTTCTTCTAACATCTGCAGACATTTCTCAGCGTTATTAAAAATATTCAGACATTGTTGGAACGAGCTGGACAAGATTCTCTAGGGCTAGAAAAGATCTCAAATCTGGAAGCTGTGGCATAAATGCCCTTTGACATTTGTAATGTCAAAGGTTAACATTCTCATCTCTTACTCTGCTGTCAAAGTAAATTAACCATTTACTGAAGAGAAAGAAATAGAAAGTTTTGTTTCTAAGTTTTCCTTATTCTCACATGAGGAATATTAATAAAGTAACTCTGAAGGGATGCATTTAAAGTGTCAAATATTTTCAGATCCTGAGTTTGCTCCTTGTTCCTTCATTATTCTCATGGTAGTTTGTTAACAGGTTCTTTCTCCAGAACAAACCAATAGTTTTCCTTTGGGGTGAAATCCTGATACAGTTCTGGGGATGACTCATGACTGCAGGCAGGAGGTGTGAGGCTGGGCCACATATCCTGTTCCTCATTTGCACAAGTGGTGCAGTCCCTATTCCATCATGCCTTGCACAATTAAGAGCTCCTCCTGTCCCCCACGAATCAGAAATGCAACACAGACCCTCGACCTTATCATATCAGGTACTCATATTCATCACTCACACAAGCACAGTACTCATATTGTTTCAAGCGCCTTAAATCTTAAAAATTAAAATTAGAATTTAAAAAAAAATTAAAAAAGGAAAAGAAGAAAAGAAAAGGCAAAGAAAAATCCATAGGAAAGCCAAACCAGATTCTAAGAAGCATGAAAACTGATGCTTTAGTAGAAGAGACCTGTATAGAGAAATGTCTGTGCAAGCCCTTCTGCATTATTTGGCCTGCACATTTGACTGGGCACATTCAATATTGTAGCTATAGCATTGAATCTTTTAAACTGCATTTCTCATGCTGAATTCTCTAAGCAGGTGTATTCATCCTCAGCTGGATGAATTCCCCTGTGCAGATACTTCAATCTTAGCATTAATGTCAGAAAGTGTAGTGCAAGTAAGTTCCTGAGTTCTGTGCCTCAACTTAAGTAACTTAAACTGCAGACACTAATCCATTCCTAAATTGCTAGACATGGACAATAAGATATCATGGAGCAGGCCCCGTTAAAATTATAAAAGTCCCAGTAAAGAAATTTCAATGAAGTGTGGGTTTTTTTTTTTTTCTTTTTAAATTAAGACACAGCATCTGATGTTTCTCTTCCTAACCATGGCAGCTTGACACATTTTGATTTTTTCCCCCATTTGTTTGGTTTAGTTACAATTGAATTTGCATATGATCAAATCACTCTCTGAGTCTTTAAAAATGTAAACACAACCAATAAAATCTCATTACTTATATCCTCACAAAATGAAGAATTGGCAGCATAGTAGCAAACATGAGATAAATATGAATATTCAAAATTCTCACTACATGCACAAGTATATACAAACTAGCTTTTAGAAGCATAATTTATGTGTTGAAGTACCCATTTGTCATATATAACCATCAGGCAGGAGGAATATGAAAATACTTTTTTGTGAGACGCATATTTCATATTTCAAACAATTTTACGCCCTTTGTTTGTTTGTTTGTTTTACTTTTGTTGACAAATTAGCTCTTTTTGAAGGATCTCCTTTACACAGCCTCTTCAGAACAAATTGATGATCCAGCCTGGGTTATTCTTTAGGGAGAGACAGAGAGAGTGGAGAGAGAGAAAGAGAGAGAGAAAGTTGATGGCACAAGTTTTCTAAATGGTTGGGACTCAAAACTGTAACTGAAATTAAAAAGAACCACAGTTCCCCTCACCTCATTAAGGCACAATGGTCAAAGGAATGGATTGACATCGTGAACAGATATTAAAGTCCTGTGGTCTTGCAAAGCACCTCTCATTTTGAAATAATTTAATGAACAATAGATATTGAAAGCATGATCCTGTAAGATTTTAAGCATGTCCTTAAGTGTATATGTCAGAGTAACACTGTGAGATTCAATAGGAGGGTTCAATGTGCACACACTGGACATGGTGATTCAGCCCTGAACTTCAATTCTACCTTCTGCTAGGTGCTCTCCATCAGCTTTTTGTCTCTTTTTTTCCTGGCCAAATAGTTGCTGGCTGTGCCTCTCTCTCATGATTCCTTCAGAGTGTTAGGGATTAGGACAAGATGAATAGTCACCTGTAGTGCTGTTTATGAAATAGCAGCTCAAGATATCATTGTCCAGCGTGCAAGTCATTTCCTGTTTCCCTGCTTTTGGCAGGGAAGTACCAGCCTTTTGGCAGATAGGAAAGGCAATCTATGTTTGAATATCAGAGATCTGAGCAAAAATATTTGTTCATGAAGTAATTGAATGACTGGAAGACAAAGATAATTTTCTTTCTTATACTAACAGTTTAGCTCAAAGTACTTGCGTATCTCCAGTATGCACTCAGTTTATTGATTTTTTTTTTATTATTCTTTCTGACATGTGGTTATTTATTCTTCTGCCAACACCATCTACCAAACAGATTCTTCCCTGCTATGCCCATGAAGCTTCTGTACTATTGATGTTTTCACAGTGAACGGTGTATGTGTGTCAAATTATGGCTATTGATCTTTGTTTGTTTCCTATTGTGTGTAGTTGTTTAGATAGCATTATAGTTTGTCTGATTGTGGTAATATAAATAAAAGAAAGAGTGTTAAAAACCTTACCATTTTTATTTCATTTATAAATTTCCCTGTTGAAGGTAGACTGTTTATTTGAATTGAAAATGTACTGAAATATATTTTTTTAGATAGGAGTTATCTTCTTTTTCTTCTTAGTAACAAGTGGAAGTAACAGGGCATGCAAACTTAAGAGAAAAATAACACTAAACCAAACAAAAAGAGTCTCTTTTATTTTTCTATGAATCTTTTTTAACTGTTTTTTTGTCATAATTCCTTTTTTCTTGGATGTTGCTGTTCAAGAAATCCCAATAAAATTCTGTCTTTTAAATGAATACTCTCAACCAGTGAACAAATAAAATAAAATAAAAAATCCCCTATTTCTCATGAGTGATGTTATCAGTATAGTGACAAGCAAGTACTTTTTCTTCCAGTTTAGTTTTCTCTCTCCCATTTTGCAGCTATTAGTATTCTTCTGTAACTTATGGTTAGAAAGAAATTAATGTGGGAAACACAATTCATGAGTTAAAACAGTGGACTGGGAACTAGACGATATAGCATTGTTTTTCTACTTTTGCAATCATCTGATGTGCCAGCTCCAACAAGACTTGTCAGCTTGCTCCATACCCATTTATATTCTTGTTTTGTATTTGCCTTCCATGTTCAAAATTGTACAGGCTTGGCTTACCTTTGATGAAACACATGCAAGTTCATGGAAGGCAAAGCAATAATAACACTAACAATATTGTTTAATATACCCCAGAAATAACTTAGTACCATCCAGGACTAAAAATTATCTTTTGTAACTACCTGGGAGAGCAGGTGATCAGATATTACTGCTTGTAGGGTGAATCTTGTCCCTTTTCTTAATCTAAACCCTCTTTCTAACTCTTTCTGAAAGCCAGGTAACTAAACAACCCCCGAGAAAATAACTAATTGTATTTTTGATAACTTCATTTAAAAAAAATAAAGTGTTTTTGGACTGCTAGTAGAAGAGATCTATTTCCCCCCCACATTAAGAATCTTCCAAGAGACTCCTGGTCTTTGTGACCTTTATACTACTGAACTACAGCAGGGGATCCAATTAATGACAATTGTGTTGATGGCTTAAGAGATTTTTATTGTCTTCCAGGAGCTGAACTGAGATAATTCTCAAGTTAATTTTCATTTTTCAAAACCTCCAAACCAATCTAATGTAAAAGTTCAGCAAAAAGAGATTTTAGGAATAAAACCTGGCTGAGTTTGGGAATAAAACCTGATTTCTAGTGTGCGATATGCTGGCTTTCAGGAAGAGAAACTATTGAGGTTTGTGTGAAAACAGAAGCCTGTGCACTCTTTGTGATATTGCCGAGAACATTTCCACAGCCTCAGCATTCCACTTCCTGCCCAAAATCCAAATAAATACACATTGCTCGATAGCATTTTGAATACCTTCCTGATGAAAGGAAAATGATGAAACCAAAGGACTACGTAGATATCAAAGACCTGCAGGACCGAGAGAGCAGGTCTGCAATCCAGCAATAAAAAACAACCATAATGACAAGGAGTAGCGGCACATGTCCAATATCCTCTAACACAAAACTTCAAGCACAGCACAATCCAATCTAGGCCTAAACTCACAAAGAGAAGATAAATAATAACTTTTGCTTGAAGCTGTTTCCCCTCTGACTGTTTTGCCACTTACCTTCCCTACAGGCTAGGTGCTTAAAGGATCTCTGCCCATGGATTTTTTTTTTTTTTTGATAAAAAGGCATTGAACTCTAAGAGAGCTTCAGTCTGAAAATAATATTTTTTAATGTAATGATAAAGAACACTTTTATTTTTAATTTAAGTTGCTGTTACTTCCTGCATTTTCTTTGATTTTTTGACTTACTGAGGTAACACATCCTTTATAGAATATAATCTGTTATAGGAAATGGATTCCTATACACTTATTGCCTCCATTCATTGTGGAAGTGGGTGCAGCCAATCCCCGTAATAAATACATTTAAAAACAAACAAACAAACAAACAAACAAACACAAAACAAAATCAAAACAAACAAACAAAAACAAAACAAAACCAAGGAGAAAAAGCCCCAAAAAATAAAAATACAGAGAAAAAGCCCCCAATAAAAATACACAGAAAAAAGAGAACTTTCTTCTTTAAGTTACAGTGAATTATTATTAACCAGTGAGAATGCAAATTCCTTTAAACCAGTAGAGTTGCCTTTATTTCCAAGCAGTAAAACAAGCACACTTTCTAATCAGAATTATCTAGTATAGAAGTTTATTGAGTTAATCTAGACACCACACAAATTCCTAGCAGTTGGTTTAAAGAAAATCTTTCCTATTTACCAGTGGCAAAGTTATGCTGTCAACTCCTCACATTCTGCCCACACAGAAGAATCTGTGTACCTGAAAAAGTTGTGAGAAATAGGTCCTGAAAATACCAAAACCTGAAAAAAATTTAGAAAAATATTATCTTGAAATGCAATGATTAAACCTTGCTTTGATCCCCGTCATGCTTCCTGTTCAAATCAGACGACATTTTCTAAAGGACTGAGGTCTAACTTCATCTTTTCCCCCCCATTCCTTCCTCTTAATATCTCAGCCTGAAGCAAGGTCACAATGAGAAGAGAAATTGTTTAGGAGCCAGATATCTGCCACCAGGTAAAAAGAACTTTTTTGGAGATGACAGACTGATCGAGTATGCGAAGGGTGGATAAGTCATGATTGTGATGAAAATAAACATGATAGAAATTAGAGAAGGAAAAAGACATTATGAGTGCTGAAAGACAAAACAAATGTCCTACTCTAATCAAATAGTTTCATCATTTTAGGATTTTGTAACGTACATAGTTACACATTCCTTCCTCTAGGGTTGTGTTGGGCCTTAGGTTTGCTCCTTTTGTTTTTATCTTAGAGAATTTTTCCCCATAAGTTGCAAAGAGACTAAGTATGGGTACTTAGAGAGTGCTTGACCAACACAAAAGACGTGGCCAAAAGTCTGGAGGGGGAAGATCACACTAGTTTTCAGGGAGGGAAAAGGACAGGGCTGGGGAAGCTGGGGAGTCTTCTTGCTCTGGGCGTTGGAGAGGACAGCCAGGCTGCTGCTTGCTCCGGGAGGAGTCCACTGTCCACAGAAAGTGTGGTCCTGTGTGCCCAGGAATTCTGAGCTCCTTTGCCTGCCCTGCGGGAGCTGGACCAGCCCTGCCCAGCAGTCGTGGCTTCTCCAGCACTGCTCTTTTTGTAGCCCCACAGCCCCCTGTCTGCCAGAACATCCCTCCCTGCCTGCCAGGGACGTCCTGCCATTCCAGTCACCAGCCCGGGAATTTCCACCATTCCCGCTTGCTGCTCTCGGGGTCCCGAGGGATCAGACTGCCCTGGGCTTTGTGAAACAAAGCCCCTCAAGGTTCTTGGTTCTGTTTATTATTATTGCTGTAGTTGTTGTTTGTTTGCCTTGTTATATTTACTAGCAAAGAACTGTTATTCCTTTTCCCATAGCTCTGCCTGAAAAGCCTCTTTAATTTTCTAAATTATAATAACTTGGAGGGAAGGGATTGGAATTCCCCATTTCTAGAGAGGCCCTGCCCCTGCCTAGCAGATACCTGTCTTTCAAACCAAGACAGTTTGAAAATTAAGTATCAAGTGACCACACATTGGAACAGCTTGTCCAGAGAAGCTGTGGAATCTCTCTCCCTAGAGATATTCCAGAACCATCTGAACATAATCCTTTACAATTTACTCTGGGATGACTGTGCTTGAGCAGGGAGCTGGGACCACATCACTCCAAAGCCTGTGGTCTCTTACAACCTGACCTATTTTGGGATTCTGTGTAAAGTAAACAAAAATTTTGATAATCTACTTCTGTATTCATAGTGAAGGTAAAAAACTCCAGTTTTTATTGAAGAAATGCTTAGACAATAAACCAGGTCTCCATCCACTGCTACAAATTGTCCACAGCTTTTCTTTCTATGAGGGGAAACAAAAAACCAAAAAAACAAAACAAAACAAAACAAAAAACAAAAACCAAAAAAAAAAAAAAAAAAAAAAAAAAAAAAAAAAAAAAAAAAGAGAGAGAGAGAGAGAGAGAGAGACCCAAATAAAATTAGAATTTGCTGTGATTTTATTATTTTAAAATGTACACTTCAATTTATTTACTTGATTACAGTGTTATAGTTCAGGAAACTGGCTTTAAGTGGGTTTCATGAGATTTCAAGAGCAGTCAGAAGTCTGGAAAACTTGACAAGTATGGAAACATTTTTAGTCAAAGAAAGAGAAGGATGCATGAAAGATGGAGACTTTTCCAACCATTCAGAAAGCAGTGCCACAGAAGAAGAAAAGTCTACATTATGGATAAGGGGCAATTGAATTTGGGAACTGAAAGAAGATGTAGCAAAAGTAACAGGAATTAATTTCTAACTGTAAAGATATGGACACATAGGCAGGGGGTGCCTGGAAATTTTTATAAAGAGTATGGACAGTGTGTCATAGACAACAGAAAAGAAATTTCTTCCATCTCAAGGTGATGTAGACTCTCAATGTCACTTTCACCTGAATTTTAGGTTTAATTTTTATTATTTTTTATAATTATGGTTATAATTTCTGTAGTTTCCATCATTGTCTTAAGACTTGTACAAAGAGCTGAACATATTTAAATCTATTGTATCCTACCACAGGAAGTTCCATGTTAGAAAAATACATAAAATTTTTACTAAACAATAGAAATGTCTTTAAAAAATTTTTGGACATTCCATTCCAAACATCTAATAAAAATGCATGTTGCAAGCATTGACTTGAATATTTACATCTGAATTTATAGATGATTCTAAATACTCATATCAGTACTGTGTCAACCACAAAATTATTGAAGCAGTTCAAAGTAATGAGGGAGGATATTCACAGATATTATTTATATATTCACAGATATTATTTTTAATTATAAACACCTTTATATGTGTTGAATATCTATATTTGAGCAAGTGTCAAATCAAAGAGAACGGATGTATTTCTTCATGGGCCCCAGAAATCTAGTGTATAAAATTGCCAGTGGATTTAAGACTAGAATTCTGGATCTGAAAGAGAGCCTGAAATCCAGATCAATGTCCAAATTATTTTGAGTCCTCTAGTTAAAATGTTCAGAAACATTTATTGTTTGATTTATTGTGTGGTGGAAGTAATTTCCTTGAGAGAGAGATAATTACATTGCCTTACAAGGAAGCCTTTCCCTTCAACCAAGCCCAGCTTCAGAGGACACTCTTTTCTATGCCCCCCCAGATGAAGAGTTAGCCACATCCCTTACTGTGGTTTAAAAATCTTAAAAGAAATTGTGTAAACATTTTCCAGCCCCATGCAGCTGGAGCCCTGAAGCACTGAGCTACAAGCAGTGGTGGAGTGCTGTGCTGTGTTTTTGCAAGTACAAGACAGAAAATCTATGTAATTACCTCTGAAGCAGAAGAAGCTGTGCAGCCTGACAGAACAGCATGTGTAGGAAGCACTTTGTCAGGTCTCTGCTGACTAATTTCCCACTCTACACAGGGTTTTTTTTTTTCTTGTAGTCTTTCAGGTTTAACCCTCTCTATGCCCATATTTACTCTGTTTATGCTGGTGTGAAAGTACAGAGGTGAATTCAGAGCAGAAATTGAGGCTGTTGGACCTAGCCCACTGAGTGACTGCCATTTAAATAAGGGACCATGAAGACAGCTGAATGAAAATAGAGGGAGGAAAGGGTACATAATATCTGAAAGTGCGATTTGCTGTTTCACACAACCCATGAAGCTTTGTCTCTTCCATCATGAGTTTCAAAATTAACGTGTTAAGGCAGTGCTTGTTCATGCAGAATCCAGTTCACCTTGAAAACAAAAAAAGTCTCCTGTGTCTCAGTCATTATGTGACACTGGAAAAATCTATATTACCATTTCCAAAGACTTAGGAACATAAACAAAAACTGTTGAACAAATCTTCTCAATTGTTTAGTCCAGTTCCCCACTATTGCAGATTTTTTGTTTGTTTGTTTGGGTTTTTTTTGTTTTTTTTTGTTTTGACCATGAACATATGAAGCTCCATCTTCAAGTGCATTCCTGTACCACTTTTGGATTTTTTTGTGGGTGGTTTTTTTTTGTTTGTTTGTTTTTGGTGGTTTTCTTTTTTTTTTTTTTTTTTTTTTTTTTTAAATTACTCTAGCAGCTGTATCTCCCACTAGTTTTAAAACCTTTTCTCATTTCCTACCTTGTGGCAGTGCAAGAATTGTTTATTAGGTTTTTATAAGTTTATGTTATGGTTCATTTCACTGTATCCCCATTTCTGTAACCAGTTTGTGTTTTCTGTATAATGAGGTGTTTTGTGTCAATCATCCCACCCCCCACCTCTCTGTGTCCATCCCCTCTGCCCTACCCCCCAACTCTGGGGCAGCCTGTCTGTCACTCCAGGAGCCCTCCCAGGTTGTGAAATCTCAGGGAGAGGGCTTCAGGTGATAGGTAGCCTGGAGAGAATTCCTTTAGCTCTGGATTTTAGTGGTCCGAGGCTTGGGGGTGGGCACACCTTGTTACCCCCTGAATCCCCTGATTTGTTGTCTTGTTGTACCCCCCCTGGAACCCCTCCCCTGCCTATAAGGTGGAGGAGGGAGATTCAAACTCTCTTCAGCTCTGCTCTCTCTCGCTCGCTGGCCCCCCTGGCCTGAGGTTTGGACCAGCTGCGGACTTCCCGCAGCTGGGCCTGAATAAACATCTTTAACCTGCAAAGCTGAGAGCCATCCTTTTCTTACTGCCGCTGCTGTCACGACACTATTTGGTCCAGCTGCTGCTGAGAAGCCGACCAGCAGGTAAAAATAGCCTGCGTGCCCATCCGAACTGGGAACTTCTGTGGCTGTGCTGACCAGAGCTAGCCGGAGGTCAGCTCCTGCCCAGTGCGGGGACAGAACCAGACACGTCACCTGAAGGTACTTTCATTTATGTATATCCATTGCTCCTTTTTCTGTAAAACTTTTGAATGTCGCAAGTGAGAAAGTTGTTTTGTGTGAGTAATATGGTGGGGGACTCTATGAAAATAAAGAAGTAAAACCATCCATCAGCCGTAGGTTAGCTTACTCCAAAGACTCTATATCGTCACTTAGTGTCCGTTGGGACCCTGGGTTCAGAACTGGATTCATGGAATTTGAGGCTAGAAAAGGTCATTTTAATCTCCATTCTGACCTCCTGCAGAACACAAGCTGTAGATCACTCGCTAGGTCCTGAATGAACCCTGTGTCATGTAATCACTTACTGAATTCAGTGAGACTAAACTAAGCCTTTTTTCCTTTTATTCAGTCCAGTCTCTTCTCTTTCTGGATTGTTTGGGGGTTGTTTTGTTGTTGTTGTTGTTGTTGTTTTCCTTCTAGCATTTGTCTAAAGATAATTTTCGATGTAACATGATTCCTTAAGATGTAGCCCTCCTCTTCGATTCTAACTGAATATCTGAGCCAGATCACATCCAAACTTTTTTTTTTTTTTTCTGTGCAAAAATATACTGTGGGCCTTTTTCTCACACATTTATTTATTTATTTCTAAGGTCTGAGAAAATGAATAACTTTAGAAGCCTGACTCAACTGGAGAAAGGATTGCATTGTGCTAATTCTTCTATGATTCATAGACACCTTTATTCAATAGCATGACCCTGTCTGCACTGACTCAATAACCTGACTTGTGTCTAATAAAACAGATCCATCCTTCCTTCCTTCCTCCCTCCGTCCTTCCCTCCCTCCCTCCCTCCCTCCCTCCCTTTATTTTTTTCCCTTTCCCCCTGAACTGAAACAAACAGACACTTAAAGCCAACAACTTCAGCTCAAGAACATGAATTCAATTTCCCCAACACTAAGCAAAACAAGATATCCAATTTCTTGACTTTCACAGAATTTTGGTGGGTCCTGGAGGGATTACCAATGTGGTAAAAATACATCTGATAGAAGGAAACAAAGTTGGCCTCTTCTAAAGAAAAAGATTTTGCTATGCTATCTGTAATAATATTTAACCCTTTTCTTGTTGTGCTACTGGCTATGCTGAAGTAGTGAGATGTACTTGGTAGTTAGATTATTTCAAACCTTAATTGTTGGGTGCTATTCTGAAATACCCTAGATAACAATTATACTCCGATTTTCTCAACAAAACCCTGGTGTTTCTTATTACAGTAGGTTATCTGTAAGTCGTATTCTTGCTAAATTAACACTTTGCAGCAAGAAATTTACCAAAGTATAAATGAAAACTAAATTTCTAAATTTTAGATTGTTTAAATTTGTGGTGAGAGAAATGGGATGGCTCTAAGCAGTCCAGGCACACATACCCCATTGGATTCATCATACAAACTCATTTCAAGAAAGGACCACCAGCAATATTAGATATCTTTATTTAAATTTCACACTAGCTTGTGCTTCTCAATTCAGTTAAAGCTGTGTTTTGTTTCCGGGGACAGCAATAACAGACAAATTGAAAAGATGTGAGCAAATCTGATCAGAGGAAGAGGCAAGATCTCTGACTCATATCTGCAATGTGGACTTAATTCCCAAAGGAAACAAAGCATTTATACTCATGTGTCTGTGTTTGTGCATCTGCATCTGTTTGTCTTTCTTTCTGCTCCTCTACAGTGGCACTGATGTCATGGGTTAGTACAGTTTGGTGTTTTATTTATAGAGGAATAGAGAATGATTTTCTGGGTCAGGACCTGGGAAGTGCTTTCGAAAGGACAGGGACCTATCAGAGGGTTAGTTGGAATATTGGCATCTGTTCTAACCACTGAAAATTGTTAGCTACGACTTTGGGAAGTACCATATAAAATCCCTCGATTAGCTGTAGGTGGGACTTTTCTCTTCTTTCCTTTGGCCAGAGGGAGACAGGTAACATCGAGCTGGGCCTGCTGCTTCCCTTTTGGCAGGGGGGAGCTGGCCTGAGGCCTGGCCGGATTCCATCGGCTCCTGGGTGAAGGGGGGGGAAGGAGAGGTTGCTGCTTTACAACAGCTACTTTCTCCGAACTTCCCTAAAGCAGAAAAAAATCAATACCAAGCCCCTACTAAGAGTTATAGACACCATTTAAGCTAAAACTACCCCAATTTACACCGAGGGGTGAGCCAAAAAAGCATTTATAATCCTGCCTGCGTCTTGTTATAGTTCCGAACTGCCTAAGTGCTCTCATCTCTGATGTTTCTGCATGAATTATTCCTTCCTCACCAGCACGGCCTTAAACATCTCATACCATAAAGTACTGCAAGAAAAAAGAAACAACTCTAAGCAGATTTAACCCTTTCCTAACAACATAAAACTTCCAAAGCTTAACCCTTCTCTAAGAGGGAAAAAAAAAAAAAAGACACAAAAAAAGACAAAAAAAAGACAAAAAAAAAAAAAAAAGTAAACATAAAAAAGAAACAGAATAAAATCAATAAAGAAAAAGAAAAAAACCTATTAAAACAAAAGTTTAAAAAATTAATTGTTCCATTCTTATTTAAACCATAAAAATGAACTCTAAAATCATTCATTTAAATCAAAAGAAAACTAAGCATTTAAAAATATTTTTTTAAAAAACAAAAGTGTTTATAATAAACTAAGTAATATTAATCCTATAATAACTTAAACAAAAATAAAAAAACCCTCTGCACCAGTAAAGAAGTAAAAAAAAAACCTCTGTACCTTAAGATAAAAAATCCTTTGCTTTTAAAGTTATTAATCTTTAAAAAAATGACACCCCAGTATGCAAAAATCTAAAACCCATAACCCATAAGCAGCTTAAAAACCTACTAGTGGGAGGGGTCACAAAAAACAAGTTTCCCTGGGCAGCTGTTTTTATAACAGTTTAAAAAACCCACAAAAACCCCCTGCTCTAAGTTATTAGTAAAATCCATAACTCTAAAAAATACTCTTCTCCTAAAAAAATAATAAAAAACTATTATCAAATAATAAAACTAATTAAAATTACAAGTTTTATATCTTTATATTATTTTATAAGAAAGCTAACAGTTTGTAAAGAGAAAAAATAGTATTTTTAGAGTTTCATTCTGTTTTATTTTAGTTTTTTTCCCAACTTTTTTTTTCTATTCTTTTAGTGTGTGTCAGTAAAACTATTTATTAATTTTTAAAATTAGGCCTGCTTTGGTTTTCTCCTAACCTCTCTCCCACAAAACAAAAACAAAAAGTACTAAGAACAAAATTTAATAAACGTAAACCCATTACAGCTGGGAATACTGAAACAATATTTCAATATTTGAATTTTGGTTATAGTTAACAAAAGAGAAATGCTCTTATATATTTTATATACATGATTTTTATTAGACCTTGAAAAAATGTCCATTTCAGGAAAGTTTAGAAGTAAACAGTAAATAACAAAAATTATCAGTCATAATTCACACAAAATTAGATATTAGAGAAGTTAATTTCAAGCAGAACAAACATTAGAAACAATGTTTAATTTATTCTGCTATCCAGGGGACAGCCTGCTTTTCCCAAAGCCCTAAACCCCACAGAATATTATGATCTTAATGTGCTCTTTGCAGTTAGAGAGAAAGGCAAAATTTCTTCATGTATAGAGTTTGCCCTCTCAAGCTACATTATTACTTTGCTTTAAGCTCACATTTTTCCTTTTAAAGTGGTTCCATAATTTTTGTTTTATTTTCTTAGCAGGAAAGCTAATCTGTGCCAGCTCACCCCTGGAGGCAAAGGATAAGTAATCTGAAATCTGAGGTATTTGGAACCCATGGGGTAGTTCATCTGAAAACATCTTTTAACATCTGCATAATAACCATTGATGACGAGTATGTATATTATTACTCAGGAAGGAAACTTCTTCCTTTGGGTCTGGTGCCTTGAATAATTTCTTATTTGGACTTCTTGGGGAAAAATAAAAGAGAATCATTGAATGATTTGGCTTGGAAGGGGACCTTGAAGGTCATCCTAGTTCCAACACCACTGCAGTGGAGAAGGACACCTTCCACTAGACTAGGTTGGTCAGACCCGAATCCAAAAAAAACCCAAAACAAAACAAAAACCCCCCACAACAACAACAACAAAACACCAAACACAAGAAAATCATAGTGACTGGGGTTTGGTTTTTTTCACATTTTTCTCAGAGCTTTGATTAAAATTTATAACCATGCTACCATAAAACCCTGGGTAAGATGGACATTTAGCTGTAAACAGGTACCTTATGCAACAGTTATGCAGTGACAGCAAAGAGACAGGAAATTGGATGTGTTCAATTAGTTTTTAAAGCATATAACTGGGATAAGGAAATTGTTAAATGCAGCCTCTAAACTAACTCATACTTGCAAAACGAGTGTAGTCTTTGTACTTCCTTCTATTATCAAGGACAGTTGTTAACTTTACTGAGGGATTTTTTATCTCTCTTTTTTTTTTTTTTTTTTTTTTTTAATTCATCTCTCTGCACTTTATTTATATGCTCTCTTTTTATCCCTGTATACATTCCAATATTTGTGGCCTTATTATTTCCAGTAATGGGCAGTAAACCTTCCAAAACATGGTGCTTTACCCTTGTTCTATGAAAGGAGCTTTCCCTTTCCTCTAAAAAATAATAGCCTCTTTTTTTTTTTTTTTTTTTTTTTTTTGCAAAACAAAGAGAATTCTATGCAAACACTCCTGGTTCATCTTCTTTTCAACAAGAAGAGAGGTCAAGCCGTTCCTAAAATCAGTTTTATGGTCTTTTCTCTGAGGGCCTCAATTTCTGCCTTGTGCATCAAGGATCACTAATCATTTTTCTATAGCAGGGAATAAAGTCCTGTTTATTGATAACAGATTAATGGGGTTAAAGGCAACCTTTGGAGTGTGATGTGCTTTCAGAGATATTGACAAGTATTTGAAGTTTAAAAGTCTCAAGTTAATGATAACATATTTAATTTGAATAAGAGCAAAAAGGTTTAAAAGGCAGCTTATTCATCAGCTTTGGGCTTAAAATTTCAGCTGGTGTGAATCAGCTCTGTGTTGCTTATAAGGAAAAAATTCAGGGCTTGGTCTATTAAATATAACTTGAAAGTTTTCATTCACATTTATGCAGTTCTGATGTTTGGTTCACTCTGATTTTGACCAAGTAAGAAATATTATTTTGTGTTTTTATTTTGTTTTCAATCAAAACCAGAGAGTCGTGGGTTGACCCTGGCTGGATGTCAGGCACCCACAAAAGCTGCTCTCTCAATCCCCTCTACATCTCAGTCAGGGAGAGAAAATATAAAATTATCTCATGAGTTAAGAACAGGAAGAAATTACTCATCAAATACTGTCGCAAGCAAAATGTACTTGATTCAGGTTTACTAATTGAATTTATTATCAAAATAATAAGAGTAAATAATAAGAAATAAATCTTAAAAACCTGTTCCTCCACCCCCTGCTCTTTTCCAGGCTCTTATTCCTCTCCCCTAGCCCCACAGTGAGATGCAAATGGGGGTTATGGTCAGTTCATCACAGTTGTTCCTGCTGCTGCTTAGGGAGAGGATTTGAAATCCTTTGCCCACTCCAACGAGGGATCCCTCCCTCAGGAGACTGCATGAATCATGAAATACATGGGTCCATCCCATGGCTACAACTCTCCACAAACTATTCTAGTGTCGCTCAGTCTTCCATGGCTGCAGCCCTTCATGAACAGGCTGCTTCAGTGTGGGTCCTCTACAGGGCCACAAGTTCTACCAGCAAAACCTGCTCCGTCCTGGACAGGTTGTCTACAGGCTTTGGTTGAGCCTGCTGCAGCACAAGCTTCCCATGGGGTTACAGCTTCCTTTGGGCATCCCCCTGCTCCAGCCTGGGCTCCTCCAGGTGCTGAGTTGGATCTCTGCTCCCCCATGCTCTCCCTGTGCTGCAGGGGCACAGCTGCCTCACCATGGGCTGCTCCAGGGGTGCAGGGGAATCTGAGCTCCAGGGCCTCGAGCAGCTCCTACCCCTCCTTCTGCACTGCCCTGGGTGTCTGCAGGGCTGCTCCTCACACATGTTCTCACCTTGCTTTCCTCTGGATGCAATTAAATTTGCACATTAACTTTTTCTCCTTCTTAAATATGTTATCACAGAGGCATTGCTCTAATTCTTGACTGGCTTGGTTTTGGCCGGGGTCCATCCTGGAACTGCCTTGCTTTGGCTCTTCCTCTGGGACACAGAGGAAGTTTCCATCAGCTTCTCACAGAAGCCACCCCTTAGCCTCCCTGATACCAAAATCTGACCATACAAACCCAATATACAGAGACATAATTTAAAAACTAGAATGGAAACGAAGGGCAATAGGGGGACCAAAAACTCTAATAAAAAAACTGACAGAAAAAACATTAAAAAAATACATCAAAGTGGACAACATTAGTTGGCAAAACTTTTCATCTTTGTTCACTCGTAAGTATGTAATTTTGATTCATGTGAGAAGAATATTTTTGCTGGTTAGGTTTATTATTTACTTTCACATGTGTTGTTTTCATTGGATAGGACTCCTAAGCTCTTTCAGTTTGAAAAGCTTTTGTGTCACCTCTTGTTTTTATTTTTTTCATTTTATTTTGTTTGCTACTTTTATGTCTAGTTACTACAGATAAATAAGCTACTCTTCCTTCCAGTGCTGTGGATGATAAAATTCTCTATCTTCCCATTTCCTCCACATATGTTTATCATGTGCCATGCTCTTTTGCAGTCAGTTTTTCTGTTAATATTTTTATTTAGCATTTTAATAATTTCATAATACAACCTCCCCAGTGTACAGAACATGATTTTCTTGCTCACGCAGAATTTAAGGTACCAGCTTAATCTGACACAAATGGTTTCATCAGAGTTAGAAATTTAAGTTGTGGCGGTGTAGTGACTATCTCTAATTTTAAGAATAATAAAATAATCATTTCCAAGGGCTGCTCACTGAATCCTGTAGACTGTTCGGGGTGATGATCTCCTAGATTGATTTCCCTCTCCTTACTGGGTAAAGACAATTATACTTCTAACATGGGCGTGTACATCAGTTAGATGTAGCATCAGATAACTAAGAATGAAGCATCTAAACTTTGATATCTGCTTTCACATGGCAACTTATTCATCAGTGTTAGGAAGGAATTTGCTCCTGTGTGCAGGCTGGTGGTATAGGGAAGAACTTCATACCAATTAGCAGAATAATAACCCTGCACAAAGAGGCAGAAGAGGCAGGCCTGCCTCCGGGACAACAGTTCTGCACCAAGGCTGTCTCTGCATGCTTTCTCCATGGCACATCCATGCCAAAGGGAGGGGTTGAGGCAGGGACATGGCACAATATCACTTTCAGTTATTGGTGTGGTGTAGGTTTTTTTTTCCCTTCCTATTCATATCCTCCACTCTTAAGCCTGAAGGGCCAGTGTTGCTTGTCTCTTCCAGAGCTACTGGCTCCGTTTTGCCCAGACTGGCTTGAGACTGCGACAAGACAGGAAAACTCCCCTGGGTTCTAAACACTCAGGGAGCAGCGAAGGGGTTTTTACCCCTAACCATGAGAGAGAGACCCCGTCTGTGGCAGAGGAAAGGTGTCAGACTTATTTGAGGGTGAGTCCGAGGTCTTTGTTCCAGTCTTTGTCCAACCCTGTTCGGACATCTGCCTTGGACCACAGCTCAAGCCAAGTTCTCCTCCAGCTTCATGGTCCATGCTTATATACAGGGGAGGGACTAAAGGAGGGGACAAACCAACACACAATGAGGGATAAGGTGGGAGTGGAACAGGTTGGAGGGACATTCAAAGAAAGCAATGGGAACATAAAGAGAGGAACCTCCTCAGCTCTTGCCCTATCACTCAATGTCCTTTACCTGGACTCTCCAGAAGCTGAGAGGAACAGCAGAATGACAGACAGGACCTGTCGGAGGGAACTGGGAGGAGTGTGAGCGGATGGACAGGGAAAAAAGGGCAGGGACAAACCTTGGGATATAACATTTTCTAGGAGAACAGGGGAGTACAGAACAAACCATTATAAAACCCAATATCAAAATGAAATACAATATGAAAACAAATAACACACAGCAACAGGCCAGAGTGTAAAAATACTGAGATTATTCTAGCCAGTCCATTCTCTTTGCCTGTAAGACTTAATGGTTTTGCTTCCACTGCAACTTGAATATACAAAATAGCACAGAAATCTGTGAAAGAAGGTGCAAGATTAATGCATTGGTGCAATGGACTAATCACATTAACCATGAGGAGGTGAAGAAGGTTTTTTGTTTTGTTTTTTTGGTTTGTTTTGTTTTTGTTGTTTTTGTTGTTGTTTTTTCATTTCCCCTTTTAATAAATTTCTGCTCCAATAGCTAGGTAGAAATGTATGTATAAGTGTTGGAAAAGATTACTATTCAGTTATAAAATTAAATCATACTGTATGTTCTGTAAGCTTGTCATTTTTAAAGCTGAATAGAAAGACTAACACCCAGTTTAATTCTCATTTACTTTGATTCAAATACAGAGAGATTCCATTGTATCCAAACACTTATGGGAAGGAAAATATATTGGCTTTTCTTGTATTGTAAAGTGGGAATCATATCTGAGAAAAAAATCCTGCAAGAATGTGCACTTATCATATTTCTTTGTCCCCCTATTAAGATTTTAAGTGGAAGAGTTCCCTGTCTATAATACTTAGCAAAATACTCAGGGAACAGATTTATTAGAGAGAAGAAACCAATATTGATTACCTGCATGATTACTCTATTCAAATTGAGATTCAGAAAATATGTAATTATTTTTTCAACAGCAAATTTTTGTCAGACTAGTAACTCCCAAAAGATTGTTTTACAGAGAGCAATTCAAGTTATTTTTTAAAAAAAGAAATTTGTTTAATTATGAATTAGTATTATTTTCAGAATAAATTGGTTTCTTTCTAGAGATGATTTTCTCAAGGCCTATTGAAAGAAATGGAACAGAAATTCCCAGTAGAATGTATTTTAACATGTTTTCTAAAATGAAACGCAAATATTCTCATGTAAAGCATATTTCATTGTTTAGGAGTAAGTGTGATTGTATCATTTATTAAATATAAAAAGGGGTTAAAAAAAGCCTTTAAAAAAACTGTCAGAAAACTTTACTTGGTGATTTTTTTCCCATTATTCTTTTTTTTCTTTTTCTTTT